>NC_135330.1:124126478-124432146 GCF_023851605.1 Tamandua tetradactyla
TAAGACTAGAAACAGATTGAAGCTAATGTGTACAAAATACATTTAAGAAGATGGTTGTTCTCAAGTTGGAGTGAGAACATACCCAGACATCGATTTTCTATAAGGCTAAAATGCTTACACACAAGGAAACCAATTGCTTTCCTAAGCTCTGGGGGGAAATGGTAAGGAGGAATCTAGCAATCTAGTAAAAAAATTACATTTTTTTTTGGTAATCTTTGTAATTTAATCATTAAGTACACTGTATCTTTCCACTTATCTTCATCTCCATCATACTTTCTCTAGTGTTGGTGACTTTTACATGACTTAGGCAGTGTTGAGTCAGAAATACAGTGAGTTTGACTTTGAAAGGTTACTTTTTGTTTCGCCATTGTTTTCTTATATAATTAAGTTTTTGCTAGCTTTCTTCACACATAATTTTTCAGAGGAACTTCTCCCACCCACTGCATCAACTCATCCCACTCATCTGATATTGCTGCTGAATTTAGGACTTTAGGTATAAGTCAGAAGTCACAGAGCCAAGGGGACATGTTTTATGGCTATAGCCCCATATGTGGAGCTATGTTGGCAGTGAACACAATTGACACATATTGAAAAAGAAGTTAGTGTGTGAAAAATTCCAGTAATCAGATCAAAACAATTAGAAGCAGTGGATTTTAATATTTAGTGAAAATAGATGTTCTCTCCTGACCCAAATATACTTAGTAATGTGGCACATGCAATTATGTAATTTACTCATTGTTCTAGTTTGCTTAAGCTGCTGGAATGCAATATACCAGAAACAGAATGGCTTTTAAAAGGGGGAATTTAATAAGTTGCTAGTTTACAGTTCTAAGGCCGAGAAAATGTCCCAATTAAAACAAGTATATAGAAATGTCCAATTTAAGGGAAAGATACCTTGGTTCAAAAAGACCAGTGAAGTTCAGGGTTTCTTTCTCAAGTGGAAATGGCAAACACAGTCAGAGATTCTCTCTCATCTGAAAAGGCACTTGGTGAACACAGTCAGGGTTCCTCTCTCATCTGGAAGGGCACATGGTGAACACAGCATCATCCGCTAGCTTCTCCTCCTGGCTTCCTGTTTCATGAAACTCCCCGGGAGACATTTTTCTTCTTCATCTCCAAAGATTGCTGGCTGGTGGACTCTGCTTCGTGGTGCTATAGCATTCTCTGCTCTCTCCGAATCTCTCACTTTCTCAAAAATGTTTCCTCTTTTATAAGACTTGAGAAACTAATCAGGACCCACCCAAATGGGTGAAGACACATCTCCCCTAATCCACTTTAACAACCACTCTTGATTAAATCACATCTCCAGGGAGATAATCTGATTACAGTTTCAAACATACAGCATTGAATAGAGATTATTATACCTTTATGAAATGGGATTTTGATTAAAACATGGCTTTTCTAGGGTCTGTACATCCTTTCAAACCAGCACACTCATGTAAGTGACTTATTAAACTGTGTAAGTTTTTTTTTAGTACTATCACACACAAAAATTATTATAGTTGATTTCTGTATACAATCATTGGATTTATTCTAACATTGAGAAACAAATTGTAACAAAATATCAAAGCCTAACAAAATCACTGACTCAGCTATTTGGAATAGAATTAATGAATAGGTTCTTGGATTATTTGATAAAAAAACTAATAGGACTGTAGCATATAAACACGTTGTGAAACATTTTTTAATATAAGTATTTCAGTCCTTGCTACACAATAAAATAAATGAATATAACATGAAGCTCACAGTATGCCACTAAATAAAAATATCAACAATAAACTGGTTAATAAGTTCATCAATTAAAAGCAGAATTATGATTTATCTTTGTGCGAGAGTGTTTCAAATGCCTTAAATTTCCTTAAAGAATCTTGATAAGTATGCAAACATTCTATTAATTATCAGTAGTCCTGAGGATAATAAAAGAAAACTAGAAATTTAGGAAAAAACCCTGCTCATAGCTCTTATGATTAGGATGAAAATTTTGGCTAGGCTTTCATGAACCAGTGGAAATAAGAGCAAGGAAAAAAAAGATTAGCAAAGTCTTTATGCAAAGGTATGATGCAAAAAAAGGTAAAGCACATTCCAAAGTGGAGACAGTTTGGCTGGAGGAGATGATATGGTCATGAGATATGTGATAATAAATAGTTTGATCTTAAATAGTTTATATTTTATTGTTTAGACAGTGTGGAGTCATTGAATATTTTTGGGAAGGATAGCCACTTAATTAGGTGGTGTTAATACTGTTATGCTTGTTTTTTCTCCATATACAAAGCTAAATGACAACCTGATATGAATATGAGGGAAAAGATTCACATATTGGCTAACTAATTATGCTGGATTAATTTCAAGCTTATGTTCCTCTATTAGAGTCTATGATTGAAATTTACTCATGTAAATGACATATTAAACTGTGTAAGATTTTTTTTTAGTATTATTATTTTAAGGAAAAATGCTGCTTTGATAATGTATTTATAGAAACTGATATTTCTCCATTTGTGTTTAAACATCATGTTCTGTCAAAATAATGCCAGTAATGTGTTCAGAGCTAAAGTTAAACTCAGTTTTCAAATATGTTCTGTAAAACAGCAAAACCTATTTGTGCATCATTGATGTTTTTTCAGACTTAGGGAGAAATTCTGAACTTAATCAGATCGACTACTTACTTGGATCTCACTCATTGTCAATGCATTCTAAATGTTAAAGTTTTTTAATTTAGCAGACAAATCATTAGGGTTTCCTATCTATTTCAAAATTAACATGCTTTTTTTTTCATAAAAGGGAGGCAGAGGCATTCCCATAGTGCAAAGTTACTGAAAGCAAGGAAGAGTAAATTTATGCCAGCATGTTGGTTGAAAAAAATTATTATGTTTTATTCAGCTTATTGGGACTTTCACAGTAAGTTAAATAGCTTGCTAAGATTATCAAATGATTTAGATCGTATGTATGGAAACTATAATCTTCTAAAAATCCATATTTAAATCAGTGTGCATTGCCTGATTGCCAATCTGCTGGTTTGATTTATGTATCGTCTTTGCTCTTAACTGTTATTTCTGAGTATATGAATTTTGATACTAATCTTTCTTCCCTTTTTTTTTTTTTCAAATGCAAAGAAATGAGATGGTGTGGTGTCAACTGATTAATATTACTTTTCTAAAGTGGATGAGGAATATTATTTCTGAGTCTATGAAATAAACTAAAAATGAAGAAAATATACTTTACAATTAACTCCCCAAATGATTTTCTGTTGTGCTTCTATTTGAAAAGCTTTTGTATTGAGTATACCCTATTTTTATTAAACTAAAATATTAATATTTAAATATAAACCTCTGAAGAATATAGAAACAAACTTAAGAGCTCTTGTTAGCTGTTTTGTTGCAAAATGTGTTTTTAGATCTAAATTATTTGACAAATTGGCATAATTCTGTACTCTGCCACTATTATCTCCTCAAGCTAAACTTCCACAGGGCAATTCTTTTTTACATAAAATGTGTTATAATCAAGTACTGAGTAAACAAAGCATGGATCTGATTGTGAATATTCACATGTGTAAAAATACTGGTTGGCTATCTAATGCAAAATTCTTCAACCAAGTGATTTGTAAAATAATGTATTTGGTTTTCTTTTATTGAAATATTGTCACATATTAAAAACAACTTTTAATGATAATTAAAAATAAATTCTAAACATATACTTAAAGTACTTTTTCTTGAAAAATATGTGGTAAATTTTTGTTTGTGAAAATTTAAAATCTTACCTGTGTTGTCAATTAATGCTTGGTTGTCTTTTATAATTGAACCAGTAGTTTATCATGCACTATGACCATCTAGTATGTTTACTAATATTTATTAATACTCCTGTAACTTCTTCTTACAAATGATTTAAAGTGATATCAAATATGAAAAAATAATTAGATTTACTTCTAACAGATGACATGCTTGTAGACAAGTATTAAAAATGAATTTTAGGGCGGGCCGCGGTGGCTCAGCGGGCAAAGTGCTTGCCTGCTATGCCGGAGGACCTCGGTTCGATTCCCGGCCCCAGCCCATGTAACAAAAAACGGAAAAACAAAATACAATAAAACAAGAAAATGTTTAAAGATGTTTCCCTTTCTTCCTTCCTTCCTTCCTTCTCTCTGTCTTTCCTTTAAAAAAAAAAAATGAATTTTAAATGAAATGTGAAGTAATTCATAAGTATCAAACAATATTCTAACATGATTTATGAAATGCCAAAGCAGGGTCTGAAGACAATGCATCCTAAAAACTGCTTAGAAGTATACGATAAAGCAATGTTCTATCGGACATCATTTTCAGAGATTTAAAAGACAGGCCAGGGGCACTAGAAAATAAGAAAAAACTTCTTTTTTTTTTTTCTTTTGAACTTGAAGCTGATATAGATTCCCAATAGGTGAAGCAAAATACTCATTTTTGATTTTGAACGATCAAATTTTCCTTTCCTTAGTGACTTTTTCACTCTGGATAATGAGCTTCATTTCTTTGTAGTGAGAATGAGACAAATTGCATAAATGGGAAGTGTTCCAGAAAGTGAGCTAAAAGACTTGACCCAATGTCAAACTGGAGCCTGGCTGCTCCCACCTCTCCCACCCCACCCAACACAGGCAACAAACACACTTTAGTGGTGCTAACCTATGGGTATTACTGGGAAAATGAATATATTTCTTTATGGAGACCTGTGGTTCAAGATTATAAAACCTAGATATTGCACAAGAGGATTAATGACTGCAGGAAAAAGATTTTTAACTCTCTGGACTGGATCATCACCAAAACATTGATTTGTTAAATTAACATTAACCATGTGTAAGATTTTGATTGCTAAAATAAGGATACAAAAGATTTAGTGGAGATATTTTAAGAACAAATGAAAAACAAAATCCTTTTCTAAAGTCACAAGGAATTACTAGAAGGCAAAGTAAGTTGTCTTTGTAACATGTGAACTAAAATGTCTCCTTTTTCAAGAAGAGTTTTCAAAATATCAATAGTATAGTGGAGAATTAGTGATTTTCTGTTAGTTAAAATTAATTTTTTTAAATCTCTTACCCAACATGGCAGGAATAAGAGCAGATGGGCTTAAGATGATGAAGAAACTTCTGCATAAGCTCTTGGATACATTAACAAATAGTCAAACATTTTAGAAACATCGAAATATGTTCTGGTAAGAGATGTGGAAGAGTGCCAGTGTCTACAAACGTTCAGATTCTTTTTCAGAGAAAAAACATTATGAAAGAATGATATGGTGTTCTCCCTTGCCTATTTTATTTAAAAATGTGTTTTCTGTATACCATGATAAGACAGAATATACATTAAATGGAAAACAGAAGACTTGTGGACTAACCAAAATGAGAAATAACATTTAACTGTTGAATTAATAACCTTTTCATTAGGAAGTATAACCAATATCCTGAAACTCTGTAACATATTTTTCACATCTACAATTTCACAGTGCATTAAAGATAATTTTTAACATCAAGCTCCGTAATATATGGGTATGATCTTCAGAGCTTTGTAGTGAGAATGAGACAAATTGCTTAGATGGGAAGTGAGCTACAATACTTGACCCAGTGTCAAGCTGGAGTCTGGCTGCTTTCCCCCCCACTTCAATGTTGCTAACCTATGGTTATGACTGGGAAATGGAATATATTTCTTTATGTAGACCTGTTGTTCAGAATTACAAAACTGAACTGTTAGGCAAGAGGATTAATGGCTTAGAAAGTAAGAGATTTTGACCCCCATTACCAATTTTCTTTCTCATATTGCATATACCAGTTTTCTGCTCATTCATTAAGGTGATGTATTTTAAATAATGGTTTGTCTATATTTTTATTGTTTTATGGTAGTTTTTAATTTGATGTTTTGTTTCCCTGTAAATTTTTAAGCTGGAGACATACCATCAATTATTTTTTTTTTCCTTTCCAATCAAACAATGCAGCCATTTCCCAGTCTACAAAAATTATTCTCACAAGAGAGAACAACATATCTTTATTGCAAGAGTTTTTATAGCAGAATAACATGATAAATGAGCATTGCTGTGAACACTAATAACAGATCATCTTTTCTCAGAAAACAGTGTGAAATATATGAAGAAATGATCATATTTAATTTGGAAGTTATTTTAAAACCATTACTGAGTTTTTCTATAGACTGGTCTAAAAGTGAAGTGATAAGAATGAAATCCTGACCTGATTTATACATTAAAGTTTCATATTGCAAATTGTCTTTGATCACCTTAGACTCTTTTGTCTTCATTTAAAAATAAAATAGCAACCTTACTTGATTAACATATTACTTGAGGAACCAAACACACTTCTGGTTGTGAAAAGATTTGAAAAGCAGCCCAAGGAACAGATTTCAAAACAGGAAGCCAACGTAGTGAGGATTTGTTTTTTTGAAATTCACAAAATGTTTGCAAAATGGCACTCACAACTTCCATGCATACTTTTTGGATCATTTTTATTCATTGGGAAAAAGCATATATTTAGGGAAAACCAAAGTCATCTAATGGAATCAATGGTTTTTATTGTTGCTAAACTGGAAATTTTGTAACCTTTGGGCTCTGAAACCCTCTAAATCACATTTTTATTTATTATTAAACACATCTAGTTTATGTTACAAACTGGAAATTTTGTAACATTTGGGTTCTGAAACCTTCTAAACGTTATTTTTTACCTATTCGGATAAGATTTACTTCAGAAAATTTTAATTCTAGAAGACCTTTCAGGTCCCCTGAGATCTGATGTTCCCAAATCATTTCTCCTGGACACACTGCCATAAGCAGGTTGCTTTCCTGACTCAGCATTTTAGACAGTACCAACATTTTCAGTATGCTTCAATGATAACTGGAGTATAATGAAAGATACCAGTTAGTCCTGACTATTCTTCAACATTGCATCACTGCCCTTATCCCTATCTCCAGCTTATACAATAACAAAGGAAAATAATAAACATTTTCATTTCGATATCTAGCTCTTTAACTGTCCAAATAAATGATGGAAATAAAACCCACTTCAAATATCAGGAACTTAGTCTATTCATGACAAAATATATGAGAAAATAATCAGATAATTTTGAAGCCAAGAGACAACATTTGGTGTGATTATGTTTCCAGTAAGTAGCACGTGGGTACTGAGATACTGTTCTTTAGAAAATAAAATAGATTTTCAAAAGTTCCTTGAACATTTTCCACAAACTGCTTTCAGCTGATAAGCAGTTGGCGAGCTATTTCATCTTTTAGATGAAAAAGTGTTTAGTGTTTGCACTCAATAATGAATTCTTGTAGCTTAAAGGAGAAAGAAACAAACACAAAGTGTAAATGAACCTCAAGTCTTCATTACAACTAGAATTCTGGCATAACAACTTTCAAGTTTACAACTCCTCTTAAATAGAAATTTTATTCCCACATGCAGGCTGGAGGAAATAGTGACTGTCTACATTGGTCCCTTATGACTCCAAGGATTCCTGCTACTTATCTTCCCTTCAAACAGCACCCAGATTTCCTTAAAGAGAATTGTCTCTCTACCACTGAGTGCTGACAAGAGAGTATTTTCCAACTCCCCACTATCACTTCCACATTTTACCTTAGATGCCAGGTGGAACAGGACCTTTGTCTACCCATCACTTATTACAGCCTGCCACTGCCCTGTGAGGCACAATGGAGTCACTAAGGGAATCACAGACACCTGTTAAGAAGTCATCCTCAGGTCTTCCACCACCCCCACCTCCTTTTCTATTGTGTGCTATTTTATAACCTGGGAGATGTTGTGTCTAAAAAAAAGGCCCAACCAGTTCTTAAATACAGAAACCAAGAAAAAGCAGCCCCAGATGCTTATCAGAGCAGAAATCCAGGGAACCCTCCCCTGAGGTAGATAAAAACCACACTCAGGCAGTGTGGGTTTGTCTCTCTTCTTTGGCACTAAGTGGGGCGTGGGAAGCTGTCATCTACTGACCTGACCATGTTCAGTTTTGGCCACCTAAGGAGATCAGCCAGATGGAACTTCTTCCCCTGCTTTTTTGGATTCTTTGTGCTATGTAAGTGACCAAGTGATCATTTGCCTTTTCTGGACTCTTTATACAGAAAATGATCATTTGCGAAAAAGTGAGATATGTTACCATCAAATAAATAAATAAAGCAATAGAGAGAAAGTCCATAGACATGATTCCTTGGATCACTGGGATAAAGTTGTATAACCAAGTGCCAAGAATTACTGAAAATATCAGTGATTTCACTTTTACAGTCAGAAGAAATCTCCAACAGTACCAGCAAGTTATTTCTTTTACATTTTAAGAAGTCTTATCGCAATTACCTTGGAAACTGAAGAACCGTCTTCTACCACTGTCTTCTGCCAGGACACTTTGTGGATAAATGTAGAAAACCAAAGTAAAGCTACCTGAGTCTAAACCCTCTACTCCTCCTCAGATGACCTCCTGTGAAGGATCTTACTCACTGTGACAAGGGTAGACTATTTGAGAGTTGATGGAGGCTAAGTAACACAAAGAAGTACTTAACTATATTTGTTAACTTTAATAAATGACTGCTATTTATAAGCTCTCAAGGAATACCCAAATAAAAATTCAAAGTCTTCATTACAATGGCAATGCTGACATAAAATTCATCTTATCTTCTACCTGTCTCTTCAAGGAGCCTCTTTTCTGAATGATCACCAAAAGACATAAGGAGAAATGAAGGGTGTGCCTATACAAACTGGAATGAGAATTACATTAGGATTTGAGAGGTCAGTTCTTCGACAGCTATTTCTACTTGAATAAGTTTACACAGGGAAATGAAGGGATAAGCTGACTCTATGGTGATGTGCGTTGGGGCGTGTATGGCCAAAAAGAGTGCAGTCATCCATAGTGGTGAAGAGCCAACAGGTCCCAAAGGCTAATGGATCCGAAGCAGCTGATAGCGTTATGTGTCCAGTCCCATGCTCCCAGGACCTTGCGCATTGTGTGAAAGGTGACCGCACCGCTGGATGAAACCCCAAGTGGAAAGGCACACACCGGCTCTCTTAAGGAACCATTTGAACTTTTGGTCAAAGAACAGGCCAGCGAACTCTGGAGGAAATGAGCATTTAAAACCTCAGGATATTTTTCTTGTAAGAACAATACAGGCTAGGGATATTTTATGGTTCCCTGCCATATTGTATTGTGCCTAGTCATATTGTACTGTTCATAATATTTATTCTGATGTGATTTACAACTTGGGTGCTGTTTTTCTCTGAAATATGGAAAACTTGGATCCTTCTTGACCAAATGACTGCTAAACAATGACAGACTTATTGGACCTTGCATAATGACATTTAAGCACAACAAAATTTTGCTTCTAACTAAGGAAGATGAACACAAACAACACATAAACTTCAGTTTAGTTTTTACTCTTGTCTGAGTCATCTATGCCCTCAATTCTCACACCACGTATATTCTCTCTTCAGGGCTGAACTTAGCCTTCTCTCTCCATGTTTGCTGCTATTCTTATGCTGTTCAAACAGCAGGCCCCTGGAAGGAGGCAGGGAAATGGTCAAAAAGAAACCACATCCAATTGACTTAGTGATCCAGTAGTGCTGGAGTAACATAAGGCAGTTCCACAGAGCTGGGTAATTTTTGACCTGGATACCTGCTAAATGCAATGTAATATTAATCTCTTTGCTTTTACCCTGTGGTGAGCTCTAGTACCAGGAAAGGACTTTCTCCCTCTGTTTCTTTCCTGTTCTTAACCTCTGCTTATCTAAATGCACAGGCATAAAACTGAAAAGCAGGATTTTTACTAGAGATGAGGTTTTGTGCATTAGAGATAATGTTTGCTTCCATAGCCGTGACTACAGGGAATTAAGGCAAAATTTTTTTTCTATGCTAAATTTCACTTATTACTGGAAGTCCTACTTTATAGGACCAACAATAATTAATGATTATGTTAACAATAATGAATAATGATCAGAGTAGTCAAAAATATTTATCACAGGAAAATTTATTAGAAGGGACTCTAATACTGGTTTAGGATATTTTTGCTGTTATTTTATAGGTGTCAATATAAAATTTCTCTGCTTTACTATACTGAAATACTGAAAATCAAAGTATTCAATTTCACCATCAGAGTATGAATATGTTAAAGGTATTCTTTTGATCTATGACACTCTTAGATAATGTTTTCATGAGGGGACCTAGTGATAACCGAATAATTCTTCGGTCCAGCCACTCGATGAGTTAGTGGATTTTTGAAGGAAACACGCACACAATGGCAGTGGCAAAAAAGATGTAAATACCAATTTGTTATAGAAGAACTTATGTCCTAAATCCTAGCACAGAGAACTCTAACTTCCAAATCTCACATGTGGGCTTGTTCATCCTCAAAGCAAATATCGGGATCTTGCCACCCTGCAGTGAGCCCCACTATAATGGAGACAACAGAGCTGAGAAAACAGGTGCTCACATTAAAGATAAAGAAAAATTGAATGAAAATAAATTTGAGTGTTATTACACTGGAAGAACACTGATACTGCTTGAAGAACTTACAGAATGTTATATATAAATGATGGAAAGATGAGTAAGAAGAAAGATAAACACTTGTTCTGATTTGTATTGTCATAAATTAATTCTGCCTGTAATTGATCTTTATAAATAGAATCGCATGCATACACCAGCGTGCTTTGCATTTTTTATTAAACATTAGTATGTGATTCTTGCATGTTGTTATATAATAACAGTTCATTCATTTTCATTGTTTATAATATTTCACTTTGTAAATATGCTATAATAGGGTAGATTATTTTACAGCTGCTTATTTTACATTTGCTTAGAATCCATTTTGGGATTATAACGAATACTGCTATTTTGAGCACACTTTTACATTTTTTGATGACTCAGGTGTACTCATTCCTCTTATGCACATACAGATAAATGGAATTCCTGGGTCAGATTTCATATACATCTAGAAATTTAGCAGTTGCTATTAAAAGGTTTTCCAAATTGATTATAGCAATTTGTATGCCCACCAGTCGGGTTTGAGAATTCCAGTCGCTCTACATTATCACCACTTGTTATTGTCGTATTTTTAGAGTAAGACTCTATGTATTGGTAAACTGTGATTTTAATGTTAAGAAATCTTCGCCTATACCTAAGCCATGGAAATACTCTCTTTTATCATCTTCTCAGAGCTTTATTGCTATACTTATCAACCTTAGATCCCTAATCCATGTGAAACTGATATTTGTATAGTTGAGGAATATGGTAGCTTGAAGCCTTATGGATCCCAGAAAATATGTTCTTAAATGAATCCATTCCTGTGGGTGTAGACCTATTATAGGTGGGACCTTTTGATTAGGTTATTTCATGAAAGATGGGTCTTAATCCTTTTACTGGAGTCCTTTATAAGAAGGCAAAGGACTCACAGAAAACCAGAGAAACTCACAGAAAAAGTCCCTCTGAAAAGCTAAGAGAGGGCCCACAGAAAACAGACAGGAAGTCACTGAAGCCAGAAGCTGAACACAGTGAAACCCAAGAGGGAAAAACAGCAGATGCTGGCCATGTGCCTTCCTATGTGACAGAGGGGTCCAAGATGCCAGCAGCCTGTCTTCAGAGTCCAAACATTGTCCTGTTGATACCTTGAATTGGGCATTTTTACAGCCTTAGAACTGTAAATTGTGAGCTAATAAATCCCCATTGTAAAAGCCAACCCATTTCTGGTATATTACATTTTGTCATCTTTAGCCAACTAAAACAGTGAGGAAAGGGGTCAAAGCTATATTTTCCCATATGGCTATACACATGATCCAGTACCATTTATTTGCAAAACCAACCATTCTTCACTGTAGTACAGTATTACATATCATAAATCTAATAAAAACAGTGCACTATAAATATAAATGGTCTATTCTGTTTCTGGACTCTATTTGTTATATTAGTCTTTTTCTTCCTTTGTGCCATCACCCTATTGGTTTAATTGTATTGTCTTTATAATAAATTATGATAGCTGATAGACCATGTTCTGTAACTTTGTTGCTTTTCTTAAAGATTCTCTTACCTATCCCTGCCTATTTGCAATGTATATAAATTTAAGAGTTACTTACCAATTTCAGAAAGTACTGCTTATATGTTTTTAATTTTCTGTTGAAAGTATATATAATTTGAGGGACTTGATAACATCAAAATATCTTAGACACTATTCAATAATGAGGTCTTAAAACTTTGTGTTAAATTAATTTTTAGGTATTCGATGTTTGCTAAATTAATTCCTAGGTATTTCATGCATATGATTTATTTCACATTCTAATTTTGTTGCTAGCATATAGAAGTAAAATTGAAATTTTTATATTGGTTTTGTATGCAAACATATTCTAAAATTACGCTATTTATTCTAAGAGTTTCACTGTAGATTACTTTGAATTTTCTGCATAATCCCATTATCTCTCCTAATAATGACGGCTTTATTTCTTTCTTTCCAATCATTATGCATTTTTAAATACATTTTCCTTAATGCATTAGCAAAGCTCCTGATACAGTTATAACTGGAAGTGTTTGAGAGTGATGCTTGACATTCCTAGAGTGAGCAGAGGCAAGAAGGCAGGGCTCTTCAGCCTTTCCCAATTTAATTATGGTGCTTGCTATATTTTTTGAAGATAAACTTTATCATATTATGTAAAATTAAGGGAATAAGATAATTTTTCAACATTGATTGCTTTTTCCTTTTGTAAATTAAGCCAGGTATATTCCTCAAATAAATCAAAGCTACTGTGTTCTTTTAACAGATGTTTAGATTATATTTGCTAATTCTGGATTGTTGGCTTTTTAAAAATTTGTTTTGTTTTGTTTGCAACCACATTCAGGGGACTGAGTAGCCTGAATTGTGCCTTTATTATAATGTCCTTATTAAACTTAGAACATCTCACAAAAATAATTCTTGGATTATTTGTTCTATCCATATTTCATATTTTGTCTTGCATCAATTTTTTTGTATTTTGTTTCTTGTATTAATTTTGGGGAGTAGATATTTATAAAGAATTTACCCATTTCATTTAATATCTCAAGTTTTTTTTTTTTTTGGCACAGAGATGTTAAGTATATCCTAATAAGATTTATTTTTCTTGCCCATTTGCTCTGGCTAGAACTTCCCATCCAGTATTGAACAACAATGGTGACAGTGAGCATCCTGCATTGTCCCTGATCTTAGAAGAAAATTTTCAGTCCTTCACCGTTGAGTATGACGTTAGTTGTGGGCTTTTCATGTATGCCTTTTATCATGCTGAGGGAGTTTCTTTGCATTCCCAGTTTTTAAAATATTTTTATCAGGGGAGGGTGCTGGATTTTTTAAAATGTCATTTCTACATCAGTTGAAATGATCATGTGTCTTTCCCCCTCATTCTATTGATATAGTTTATTACATTAATTGATTTTTTCTTATGTTGAACCAATCTTGCATACCTGGGATAAATCCCACTAAATCATGGTGTATAATTCTTTTAATGTGCAGTTGGGTTCAGTTTGCTAGTATCTTGTTGAAGACTTTTGCATCTATATTCATAATGGATAGTGGTCTATAATTTTGTTTTCTTGTGGTATCTGGCTCTGTAGACTATATGCTTTCCTTCCTGCTATTGATATTGTGGTGTTTTTTTTCTTTTTCATCAGTTTTCCTAAGGGTTGTAAATCTTTTAAAGATTTTTGAAGGAATTGAATTTAGTCTCTGCTGATTTGGTCAAATATGTTTCTTTTTTATTTCATTAATTTTCATTCTTATCTTTAACTACCATAGTCAAATGGCCAAGTGGAATCCCTCAGAATGTAATAAACTGAGAACAATACCATATCGTGCTGAGAATGGCAGAAGTGAATGCCATCTTTAAGGATTTATTTAGGATGGTGAGCTCATCCTATCTTTGTTTGATTCACTCATATGTCTGCTGTAGAACTAACTGGATACTGAAGGATGAGTGTGGACTACCTAAGCTCATCCATTAGTAGCCTCAGTCACCATCATTGTGCAAGATGTGTCATTTTACCTAAGTAGTTTAATGATGAATGAACATGTGGGACATTTGGTGAGACAAAATAAGCCAGAAACAAAAAAACAAAACAAAACAACAATGGTATGGTCACCTTTAGAAAATGCTTATAAGAAAACAGGGGCCTAGATTGCAATCTTTTAGAGCAGACACATTAAGTTCAGAGTGGTGATTATTATTTCTGGATTTGAGAGGCTGTTTTATATATATATCCTGATATATAGAGATAAGAATGAAGCCAAACAGGTTGGAGTTAAAGTAACTCAGAACATAGGGGTAAGGAAGACAGTGCATATATTTTAGAACCACACATACTCTTTGAGACCAATGGAAGAAAGGTTTATTTGATCTGGAACTGACATTTTCTGTAGTGCATAATCTAATTCTATCTAACGGTGTATATAGCTCATTTGAACAAGTGAAATGCAGAGAGCACAGAATGAGAAAGAGAACCTTTAATCCTGTATAGATTATTGTAATGCTTGGAAACATCCTAGAGTATATTAACCAGATAATCAAAAAGTATGGCAAAGTCCCCTGAGGGAGGGGAGAAAAGCTATGGAACTTAAACCTTACCATCAGGGAATGCCCTGATAGTGTGCCAAACTTTAGGATCACCCAAATTAATAGGTCATGAGGCTTACTACTGTGAAACTTATGAAGGTAGCATAGAAGCTTAGATTACCTATATACCTAAGAGTTACTTCTGGAGAACCTCTATTGTTGCTCAGATTTGGCCTCAGTCTCTCTAAGCCCAATTCTGCAAGTGAAATCATTGCCCGCCTTGCTATGTGGAACATGACATCCAGGGTTGAAAGTTTCCCTAGCAACATGGGAGAAGACTCCCAAGGATGAATCCAGACCTGGCACCATAGGATCAACAATTCCAACCTGACCAAATGGGGGGAAAGAAGTATAATTAATAAAGTATCAGTGGCAGAAAGAGTTCAAAAAGAGTCGAGAGGCTACTCTGCAACTTGCACTTACACAACCTTCAGGTAGACCTTGCTACCTATCATAACCTGCCAGCCCCCAACCAGGACCATTTCAGCCAATCCTAAAGAACATCTAGGGCAATTTATAGGATTCCACAAGGGTTCCAGGCACTAGAGTAACTTGCCAGAAACCTACAACCTCCAGATGGGTCCCTGGTCCAGAAAAAAAAAAAAAAAAAATAGAAGCTATGCAGCCAGAATTGTTCATCATGATCTGGATTTCGTCACACCTATAAATATATAAAATTCAGTAGGTCCAAATACCATCCATTATAGATGAAAGGGGTATATCTAGCATCAAGCATTAGCAGACTCAGGAAACAAAAGAAAGCTGCATGGAGAGTGTGGTGGTTTGAAGTTGTATGAACCCCCCAAAATGTTCTTAAATGTAATCCAATCCTGTGGGTATGAACCCACTGTAAGTAGGACCTTAGCCAAATGTATGCTTTTCATTTATTTTTTAAAATAAATGTTATATGGCAATAAATATAAAAATTAAACAACTTTAAAAGTTCTCAAAGCTCTTTCCCCCAACTCATTTCTAAGAGAAAAACACTCTTTTAGTTATCACTATACTTTTAAGTTATCATACCTTGCATTGAGCTTTTATAATTTAATGTTGTCTGTTGACTTTCTATGATGATATCTATAATAGTTTACTTATACACATAGAAGCCTTCATCATGCCAATGTATTTATCTTTCCATTTTTACTTTAATGTTTTAAATATTATTTTTATATATTGTTTACTATTAAGCCAAGTACTAGACCAAAATTTTTTTCTTATTTCCAGTTTCAAGACTTTTATTTTCTATATGGCTTTCTCTAATATTTCAGTCTTCTTATATTTCCCTCTCTTCTGAAGTATGTGGCATCTATATGAATTAGTAGCATTTTTGAAAAATCATTTATAATCCTAAAATTTACTTTCTTGTTTGAGAAGTGTAAGTTAGTTTTTCAAAATAAAATTTAAATTTACATTATCATCAAAATTATTTCTGTGGAACATTTTGATGAGGATTATAAAAAATTATAGAAAAATTATACTCTAGGGCCTCATATTCACAGAAGAAGATAAAGTATGCTATCCTTCTGAACCCTATTTAATACCTGGAATTGTGAATATCAGTGTAAGCTAAAAGCACACACCTTATGAACAAACTTCAACATTAGTATTGGATATTGAAAAAGTCAATTTTCAAGTCACATTCATGTGGACAGTTAATAAAAATAAGTTCAAAAAAACAAAGTTCAGGAAAGAGTTAAGATTTCTGAATTTATCTGAAAATAAAAGTTTATTGAAAAGATGATATGGTTCTTGGATCAGAGATACTAGTGAGAAAAGCTTCAAAGCTGAATTTAGGCAAATTGTAAGAAGAGTGGTAATAGTGAGACATTTAAGGTAAGTTGTAGAAGATATATGGCAAATAGCCCTGAGTCTAAAACCAGCTCAGACTGAAAGTACAGTGAACTCTGAGCTGGCTCCCACTTGGCAGAAAAGACCATGTTGAAGTCCTGGCTGAGGCTGAAAAAAGTTCAGTCTCAATTTTGCTATGCACCTTCCCTCTTAATTACATATCATTTCCACGTGATATCATCATGCAGAAGGGGATGAAGTGGATTCAATGACAGATTCAGGTTTTCCCACTTAAGCAAGCTCATTTGTCACATGGAGTGCTTCAGGAACGAGATTCTGAAAGTTCAACAGCTCCCATGAATACACTTTTCTTTTAGCATGGCTAACTTGGCAGACGCTCAAGATGACAAAGATTGTACTCCCACCTGAAGGACATGTAACTTCTGACATCAGGAAAAGAGGGTAGTAAGTCTCTTCAGTCCTCCAGTCTCCAGCTCCAGTGATAAGCCATCCTCAGAGAAGAATGATCTTAAAGGCTATGCTGGGTGGCACCCTCAACATGGCAAAATAAAGAATTCCCTGAGAAAAAAACTTCCCAGAAATTCAGTGACTAGAGGACAAATTTCACGTACCTAAAACTCTGGAGGATATAGAGACTGAAGAAGGACTCCACAAATGCTAAAGTGAGAGAAAGATAAATATCAAGTAGAAAATTGCTATCCCAGAACATCATTCTCACTTATTCCTCTCCCTTGGTCACATGCAGCTTGGGAGTCCTTCAGAGACAGATAAACTGGCACCCCTCCCTCTGACTGTGGTTACAGACTTCAGAGACACTCACAGGGGCATGCTAGAACTCCATTCATATCTAGGCACTGGGTCCCAAGTCCACACAGACCCAGACAGGAACTGTATGTAGATGCCACATGCATATGGGCCCCCAGTGAGGGGATATAGAGAGACGCTGCAGATGGAAAGTGCAGTTTCTGTGAGTTGGACCACTTAAAGACAAAACAGACTTTTCTGGAGTGATCCACCTTTCTGGATTGACCCCACTGGCTCCCCAAGCAGGAGACCCTAACAAGAAAGAAACAAGAGGCAGAAAGCCTCTGGGAGAGAAAAATGAAGGGAGGTGAAGTTAAATAGAACTATGTTAGACCAACTGTTCCCAGAACAGAAAAGTACAAGAAAAATGGGGCACTGAGTGAGGGAGAGAATGTAAACAAATCATAGGAGCTGGGGAGAAAATTCTGTATGAAAACAAACAGAACAGGTCAAGATTCCCAGAGAAGGAACAGAGGAAAGAAAACTTTTTCCTAGAGGTGAAACAATTGCACAAAAAGTGCAATCTCAAAAATTGTACTTCATATCAGATAAAGAAGAGCTTAAAAATCTCATCAGTTAAACTTGGGCTATTCTAAATGTCTAGAAAAAGGCAACTAAGCATCAAGGCAGGGCCAAAGCACACACAAAAAAATCAACATTAAAACCCTAGCTAAGAGAGAGATGCTGGCCTGAAAAGCAAACTCATCAAGATAATCAGATACCTGGACCTCAGCAAAAAATTAAAAGCCATACTAAGAAAGAGGAAAATATGGCCCAATAAAGGGAAAAAATTAACCTCAGAAGAGACACGGAATTTGGAACAATGTATCAAAGAAGTTCAAACAGGTCTACTGAATCAATTCAGCTGAAGAGGGAAATTGGGCTAAAAATATAAAAGACATTGGGAAGATATTGTAGGACTATAAGGAAGAATATGAAAATATAAATAGAAAAACAGCAGAAATTATGAGGAAGAAAGACACAGTAGAAAAATTTAAAATATAGTATTGGCATACAACAGCAGATTTGAACAGGCAGAAGAAAGAATCAGAAAGCTGGAAAACAGGAGAATCGAAATCTTACAGACAGGAGAATAGATTGCAGTAAGAATAGAAAAAAATGAGCAATGTTTCAAGGATTTGAGAGATGCATGAAGCATGCAAATATATGCAACATTAGTTTCCTAGAAGGAAAGAAAGGGAAAAGGTACAGAAAGAATATTGGGAGAGAAAATGGCCTCAAAATTTCCAAGCTCTTATGAAAGACATAAAGATACATGTCCAAGAAGTACAATACACTCCAAACAGATAAATCATAGTAGACCTACACTGAGTCCCATAACAAATGCCAGAGATAAAGAGAATTCTGAAAGCAGCAAGAGAAAAGCAATTTGTCACATACAAGAGAACTGCAAAGAGACTAAATCCTGATTTCTCATCAGGAATCATGGAGGCAAGAAGACATTGGTATGATACACTGAAGGCACTGAAAGAGAAAAACTGCCAGCCCCAAATTCTTTATCCAGGAAATCTGTCCTTCAAAAATGATGGGGAGTTTAAAATATTAACAGATAAACAGAACCTGAGAGAGTCATCAACAAGAGGGCTGCCCTACAAGAAATATTAAGGGGAGTGCTGCAGAATGAAAGGAAAAGACAGGAGAGAGCAGCTTAAAGTAGTGTCAAGAAATGATTATCAGTATGGGAAATTAAAAGGGTAAAAAAAGAGATGCAAAAAGATATGACACATAAAACTAGAGCATAAAATGGCTGAAGTAAGTACTACCTTTACAGTATTAACACTAAATGTTAATGGATTAGACTCTCCAATCAAAAGACACAGATTGATAGAATGGATAAAAAGCAGGATCCAATTATAGGTTGGATCAATTTAAACCCAAAGACACGAATAATAGCTTGAAAGAAAAACTGGGAAAAGATTTTCCATGTAAATAGCCACCAAAAAATAGCTGGGATAGCTATACTAATACCAGACAGAAAAGACTTTAAATCCAATGTTGTTATGAGTCAAAGATTGACACTCTATTTTAATAAAAGGGGCCATCCATCAAGAACTAACAAAAATCATACATTTTTATACACCTAACCAGGGAACCTCAAAATACAAGAGGCAAACACTGGCAAAACTGAAGGGAGAAAGAGATGTCTCTACAATAATTTTGGAGACTTGAATACACCTTTCTCTAGCTAGAACATCTAGTCTGAGGATCAAGAAGGAAACCAAGAATTTGAATAAGGTGATACATGAACTAAACCTAACAGACATATACAGAACACTGCAAACCAAAACAGCAGGATAAACACTGCTCTCAATGATGCATATGTCATTCTCCAGGGTAGACCATGTGTATTGAGTCACAAAAAAAAAGTCTTAGTAAACTTAAAAGGATTGAAATCATATAAAGCACATCCCTTGACCGTAATAGAAGAAAACTGGAAATCAATAAGAGGAGGAAAACTAAAAGTCCACAAACATATGGAAGTTAAATAGCACACTCAAAAAATCAGTGGGTCAAAGAAGAGATTGAAAGGGAAATCAGTAAATAGCTCAAGACAAATGAAAATGAGAATACATCATACCAAAACTTAGGGAATGCAGCGAAAGCAGTGCTGAAAGGGAAATTTATAACCCTAAACATATTAAGAAAAGATGAGAGAACTAAAATCAAGTAACTTATTGCACACCTGGAAGATCTAGAAAAAGTAAAGCAAACTGTTCCCAAAGGAAACAGAATGAAAGAAATAAAGAAGACTGGAGTAGAAATAAATGAAATTGAGAATAAAAAACAATAGGATCAGCAAAACCAAAAGTTGGTTCTTTGAAAAGATGAGTAAAATTAACAAACTCTAAACTAGACTGACAACGAAAAAAGGAAGAAGATGAAAATAATAAAATAAAAAATGAGGAGATGCTATGAATAACTATATGCCAACAAATTAGACAACCTAGATGAAATGGACAAATTCCTAGGAGCATATGAGCAACCTATACTGACTCTAGAAGAAATAGAAGTCCTCAACAGAACAATTACAATGAAATCAATCATCAAAAACTTACCAGCAGAAAAAAGTCCGGGGATAGAAGGCTTCACAGATGAATTCTACCAATTATTCCAACAAGAGTTAATGCCAATCATGCTCATTGTCTTCCAGAAAATTGAAGAGGAAACACTACCTATGAAGCCAACATTACCCTAAAGCCAAAGCCAGATAATGATACTTACAAGAAAAGAATGTTCAAGACCAATTTCGCTAATGAATATAAATGTAAAAATCCTCAACAAAAATACTTGCAAATCTAATTCACTAGTAAATTCAAAGTTATACACTATGATCGAGTGGGTTTTATCTTAGGTTTGCCAAGATGGTTCAACATAAAAAAACAAATCAATTAATATAATGTACCACATTAACAAAATAAAGGGAAAAAAATAGCATCATCTCAATTGATACAGAAAAGTCATTTGACAAATTTGACCATCCTTTCTTAATAAAAACATTTAGAAAAATAGAACTAGAAGGAAATATCTTCAACATGATAAAACTCATATATGAAAAACACACACCTCACATTGCACTCAATGGCAAAAGACTGAAAGCTTTCCTTCGAAGATTTGGAATGGGACAAGTATGCCCACTGACAGTCACCACTGTTATTAACACTGTGCTGGAAGTTCTAGTCAGAGAGTTAAGTAAGAAAAAGAAATAAAAGGGCATGCACATTGATAAGAAAGAGTCAAGCTTTCATTATTTGCAGATGACAATGTCCTAAATATAGAAAGTCTTGAAAACTATTCCTTAGAAAATAGTAAGAGGCTAGATAAACATTAAATTCACAAAAAGCTCTAATGATCCTGTAGTTTATTTCTTTTCTTGAAGACAGAATTAACAAAGATATTATGTGCAATATTATAATTTACTCTATTTAAAATTCACAACTAGGAACAAAATCTCTTCTTTGGGTCACTTTCAACTTGATATATTACAAATTATATATGATCCTTACAGACTGTGTAAAAGATGTAATCTTTCTGCTCAACACCTATGAATTTAAAATACGTAAGCCTTTCAATGAGAGAAATCAGAATCTTCTTCCTCTCAAATCTGTGCCTGCAAATTCTGGTTAAACTTTTTTGAAATTCAACATTTAAGGGGGAAAATAACTTGACTATTTAAATAATTAAGATACAAAATTACAATAATTTTCTTTACTAAAATTGTTCCAATAATTATAGAAATTATTCTGTTTTGAGAAAATATAGAATCTGGCACATTGTATGCAATTTATGCAACTAGGGCTGTTATTTTCCTGTTACTATGTTTACTCCTGTTGAAAGATCAAATAAAAATAGAAAATAAAGAGTAAATTAAATCGTATTTAGTCTTAAGACAAACTCCTCTAAGGGTATTTCAGGTGAAAAAAAATATATGAAATTTCCACTGAGCTACATTTATATCAAATGTTTATTTTTTTAATCCATTTCTCAGCACACAATTTTAACTGAAACTGAATAGTTACAGTGATTCCTTATGTTGGTACATGCTTACACTTTGCAGTATTTCCTAATCTTCAATATATGACTATATTCCTAATATATTCCTATATATGACTCTTCACTTAGTGTTCTGCATTGCACAATATATAGCTGATATTACATTCAACAGTTTCGTATTATACAGGAAATTCACTCTTTCCTCTTTCATGTATCAAAATCACTAATAAAAAATTGAACAATTCTAAAACTGTGATAAAAGTCCTGCATTTAAAAAAAAATGTGTTGGCTACTGTAAATCTGAATAGATGATCTACTTGATTGGTATAACCATGATTAGTTTATTCTTTGAGAATTCTCCTTGTGTGTGTGTGTGTGTTTTATGGCAGAGTCACATTTTATTATTTTTCCGTGTGAGTATTCTGTTATTGCAGCACCATTTTTCAATTTTTGTTTGGTTGATTGCTTTTTGTTTGTTCTGCTTGTTTGTTTGTTTTTTGGGAAGGACATGGACTGGGCATAGAACCCAGGTCTCCCACATGGCAGGTGATTATTCTACCACTGGACTACTCTTGCACCCCTGATAATTTTCTTTTCATATACAAGAAAATAATAACATATCCAGAAAATAAAGTATTTAAGGAATGGGGATAGTCATTGCAAAATTCTTACTTCTCTGAGATCTTCCTATAGTTCTACAGTTTTCCTTCCACAGCCCTAAATTAGTTAGACACTCAGGTCAGTAAGAAGGTGTTCTGGTTTCTAAAGTTGATGAAATTCCAGAAATGGACTGGCTTTTAAAAATAGGGATTTATTAGTTTAAAAATTTACAGTTCTTCCAGAATCTTCTTCTTACCCATTTTTAACACTGTGCCAGCATTTTCAGTAACTGCAAACTGAGCATCTCAATTTTAGTACCAAAATCTGTTGTTTTTGCTAAAGCTGATATAATGCGATATACCAGAAATAGGTTGGCTTTTATGATGGGGATTTATTAATTTACAAGCTTAAATTTCTGAGGCTGTGAAAAATGTTTAAATTAAGACATCAACAGGAAGATATCTTCTCCCTGAAGACTGGCTACTGGCAAGCTTGGGCTCCTGTTAGGTAGCAAGGCACATGGCAACATCTGCTGGTCCTCTCCTGGGTTTCATTGCTTCCAGCTTCAGGCTTCAAGAGCTTCCTCTCTCAGCTTCTTTCTAAACATCTCTGGGCTTCCTCTCTGTTATCTGTGTCCTCTTTTTTAGCTTCTTTCATCCTCTCTTAAAGGACTCCAGTAAGAGTATTAAGACCCACTTTGAATGGCGTGAGTCACATCTCAACTGAAATAACCCAATCACCTACAATAGGTCTACAGTCACACAAATAGATGAAAAGAACATGATCTTTTCTGGGGTAAATAAAGCTTCAAACTAACAGAGAAACCCTGAAATGCTCTTGCATACCATGTCCATGTTAAGAAGTCATTTGCTGTTCTTGACCAAAGTCTTCAGGAGAAATCTTGCCCCACAGCTTTCTACTTATTGTTTGGGCTAGACCCATAAGCTGTCACTGCTGCCTGCAAGTTGTGAAACTTGGTGGGTGAACATGATGGGAGGGGAGCGCTGTCATTGTCTCAGTCCTCATTCAAAGTGCTCTTTCACGGAAAAGAAAGCTTTGAGTTGATCGCTGCCTTCTTTATAAGGCCCTCCTGATCTCTATTTATGACCAGTTTACTTTTATAATTTATGCAGCTAGATACTCAAATTATAAAAATGCACAAGAAAAATGAATTCCCTATTTTTACAATTTTCAGTTATTTCTAAATCTACATGTGAAGGTCCTGTATTCATATCACCATCTTTCCCAGTTTATTGATTCATTATTGCCGTATCAAAATTATTTTGCATGAGCTGGACATAAGATTCTTCATATCAATACAATATTTGAAGTTATTGGAAAGTTGTTTACAAAATTCTACAGGAAGGAAAGCGTGGCCTGAGATTATATGTTCAATCTAGGTCTCCTTCATGTATAATTGCACAAGACAGATATTCTCAAATTAAAAAGAAAGAAAAAATAACTTTGAGCTCTTTTTCTGAATAACAACAACAACAACATAAAAAAAAACAATGAAGCAATCCAGCCAAATAATCAATAAATCAAAAAATAAATTCTAAAACAGGGAAGCCATGGAACAAGTGTCAGTTAGCGATATCCATTCATTAATCTGTCCATCCACCTGTCCATACCTGTAGAGAGTAATGAGCAGGCATATAGAACCAAGAGCAAACAATTATGGGCATTATGGCTTTTTATAGAAGATAAAAAGCCTGTAAGTAGAAGGAAATTAGAAAACGTATTTTATTCATTTCACATCTTTTTTATCATTGAAATGATAGATAATGTGTAATGTTGAACCCATAGTTTATATATCGTAGTAACTCTGGAATTATATTTTTCTTTGATTTATAAATAATTTTTAGGAATTAATATATGTAGTTGTGATGAAATATTTATCTACATGTCAATAGTCATTGAGTCTCCATTCAGTTTATTGGAATAAAATGAGAAAACGTAACTCGTTTTTTTTTACATTTAAAACATTAAGTAATTTTCACTAAAATCAACATGAAAATATGTTACTTTTTTCCTAAAATATACTGTATATCTATTTCTTTCTTTCTCTTACTTTTTTCTTTCTTTTTAAAAATTTCATCTGCATATGTAGGAGTAAATTCCCTGGTGCTAAAAAGGAAAGAGGTGATGCCCTCTTCACTTTTTTTAGAGCATTCTTTAGAAAACTTTTAATGGTAAGTCCTTTCTCTGGCCCTTTCAGATGTATATAAATAATTTTAAAAGCCAGGTAAGCCTCTGGTGGGCTTTACAACTCAGGAATGTCTTTCTCAAGGACCTGGGAACCATTTCTCTGAATGCAGACATTATGGAAATTAGCATCCTCATGTCCCCAGTTCCATGAAAGTTTTTAATTTAGGTGATTGTTCCTAATTGTAGCTATCTACCTATCATAGTGATGTAAGAAGTTTTATAATCCTTTTAGATAGATGCAATTCACAAACCCAAAGACATCCCAATTATAAGGACTAGTTATCATTTATCTTGAGAACTTTATATAAATGAGTTGTAACTGCTTAGTTATACAAAAGGGACAGACTTCTTCAAAATTTCTTGCATGTGATGCATCACATTCTTGCTTAATGCTTATTCAATAATTAAATTTTCTTTTCTAACTAGGAGGAGAAGTTTCTGGGTTAGGAGCAAATTTCATTGTAAATTATGTTTTCCCAGAGATTTCCACATAGAATGATCTACACATGTTATTAAAGATAAGTTCTATATGTGGGTTGTTTGGTGTTTAATTTTTTTTCTTGATTTTCTGTATAACTTATTTTTTTAATGAGCATATAGCATATGCTATACACAATTTAACAATGATCATTCTTTGCAATTACCTGGAGGATAAATTAAAATTTTAAATGAATGTTGACAGGAACAAGTGATCTGCAAGAACTACAGCGTAAAAAAGATATGGTTTATTGGAGATTCCAATTTTCATCCTAAAATTTTATAGGATTTTCACTTGTAAAAGATTTTAGGAGGACATTCTTATCAAGGGAAATGAAATGAGGAAAGATAAGCTACAAAGTCTGTCTGGTACAATAAGAATATAATGAGCATATCAGGTTAAGTGCAGAACGAGTTGTAGAGTTGCATGACACAAATATCCATCTATTCTTCAGGCATTTGTCAATTCATTCCCTTGGCAGATATTTATTCAGCTCCCACTGTTGAGGCAGATATTGTAGGGACTTGTCATTCAAAGGTCCCTGCTGCCTTGAAACTTGCATTCTGGGGGCAGGAGAAGCTGTGATTGTTGGACATTGAGTGGGACTTGACTGTGATTGTGACATTAGGAATGGAAAGAAGTGAAAATAGAAAAGACAATTCAGATGCATAGACTACATTTCAAATTGACTAATCTGATGTTCAGGAAAAGTATTATTCAGAATCAGGGTGTCTGATAGGTTCATGTTTTTTTATATATAAATTACCATGCATTCCACCTGAATAATATGATGCCCTGGACCTGATCTTTTCTACAATTATTTACCACAGAGTTCCAAATAGGATTTAAGGTACCTTATAGAAATATGTATAGTGAAACAGGATAAATCTATATACTCTTTGTTTCCCAACCATCTGGAGATTGAGTTTTTCTAACAAAAGTAATCCCCTTATCAAGATCACATAGCTATTCATAAAACAGAGGAGGCTTCTAGAAAATTGTCTTTCTTGGATCACTAAATAATTACTTTGAGGATTACATACGTCTACAATTCTTACTCTATCAGAATTTAAGGATTGATGAACTCAAAATCTGTTAAGGATTTAAGAGCTTTTCAAGGAAATGATCTATATAAACACAGGGTTTTACATTACAATATTCTCCTTTTTCACTGCTATGTCCAGGTGGGGCTCACTCTGAGAACAGCTTATGCTGCATTTATTCCGTAAGCTGCTGATTATATTTTTTAATGTCTATGAGGCTCAGCTTCTCATATATGGTACCTGCTGTATTGACAACCTCCTAGTATCTGTCAGTCATTAAAGGATCTCTGCATGGTCACAATTCTTTAAAGGCTCTTAGGTGATATTTAAGGCACATTCCATTGGCAGCTATTACACTTAACTTGATTAACAGCATTGATGACAAAGTTTTTGCAGTTTTTGTTTCGCTGACTCCATTTACAACTTGAAGCAGAGTTCATTTGTTTTTACATGAGGAAAATACATTTCCAAATGAATTAGTAAATTGCAATAATTTTCTAATTAACTAAAAAAAAGCAAAAACAAAAATTACTCTCAATTACCAGCATGTTTCAGGGGGAAAAAATTTGTGAATTCCTTAATTAATTTTACTGTAATTATTTTCACCTGTGCTTTTATCATATGGCTTTGAGTAGCCAAACATTTTTTTTGATTATTATTTATATAGTTTTTTTTTTCCCTGTAACCTTTTGCCCAAAATTCATTGAGGTTTGTATCAATGTCCGGTAACAGCAATAATGAACATTAATATTTATCTCCAGCACTGGCACTAATAGATGTTTTATTTAGAGCTAGATGGCCATGCTTTTTGCTACCTATGTTTTCTGACCTTTTGAGGGCAAATTCCATATAAGTAGTGAGGATTTAGTGAAGAGTTTAAAGAGGAGCTCAATTATGGTGCAATTAACTGCTGGTGGTGGTGGTGAAGAGCAGGTTGTTAATGTTAAATGCATTGAATAGGAAAATGAATGAGACCCTTATTTGGTTTGGGAGGTTTGAGATTTTTTCTTTGACACTCTATGTTTTTGCCTTTTCAGATGATCACCAATACTATGGCTAAATCATAACCCCTGAGTGAGATTCAGGACTGACCCAGTTTTACTTTGGCATCAGCCTGAGTAGAGAGATCTTTCAGGAAAAAATTGTGTCAAGGGGAGTGGGACGCAGAATTAGTGCTAACTCCAGAAGCCACTTCTTAGGCCACGTAGAAATTCAATCCTGCTCCGATTCCCTCATTTCAGCAGTATATAGTGAAAAAAAAGGTTTGTTCTGCTCACAGAAATTGATGGGCAAGAAGTAGAAATGGACTTTTATTCTTTTGGTTATTTAAAAAAACATTTTTTCTCAAAGTTTGAAAGGATTTTTGGAAACTCCCTTAAAAATTTAAATGGAGAAAATGTGTTCTCCATATTTTCCCCTTCAGTCCAAGTGAAACAAAATGTTCATAAAATATTCAAATATGTTCATTTCATTTAAAACTTGGATCTGTCATATATATTTTATATATACACATATTTGTGTTTATTTATAAAGTATACACATCTTTGTATATATATACACATACATACGTGTTCATGGATGTGCTTACACACACACACATGCATGTATTCATGGTAGCAATAGTTTATAAAACAAACACATTTTGTGCATACTGCAATAATCCATTGACTTGAAAAGAATACTAGAATGCTGTGGCAAGGATTTTATTAGATAGAAGCAGAATGTGTTTATTTATATTTCTTTAAATATGAGATATCTTTTCCCACTTTCATTTTACTTCTGCTTACATACTGATTATTTTCCTAACAGTCAGAATCACAGCACCCTACTGGGGACTTCGGTGGGCTTTAAGCTTCCAAGCCCCTTTGGAAATCAATGGGGACACTATAAAGATTTCCTTTATTTGATTCTCAGTTTGCCATTGACTTTTCAGGAAGTCTGCTGGAGTGTAATCTAAAGAAAGATTGTAGAACTGCTTAATCAATATGCCATTTCTTTTGATGGATTTGGGTGATTATACACTCACTTTGTTGGATATTGGGTAATAGTTCAACAGTGCAGTTACTGACTGGCAACATTTTGTTAAAGCCAAAAAAACTGAATAATCTCAGTCTTTGTGAACATTCAATTTATGAAGTGACCTTCTTCTACATGACTCTAGTGTTCTCAGAGATTTTAATGCTGCTATTTAAGTTTAATTAATGGGAAAATACTTGATCTTAGAAAAACTTAGACTTACTCTTCAAGTAAATATGATCCAAAGAAATATTGCAAGTGAAATGGCAACTCAATTTAATGGTGATTACATTTCCTGTGACTATGTAATGAAAGGTGACTAAACTTACATTTAAAACTACAGAAATATTTTGTTTTAAGTAGATTAAGAGTACAGAAATTTGGGGTCAATGCCCAGGGGTAAAAAAGGATACCTCAAAATAGGAATAGTTTTTGGATTCATTTTGTAAAAGATAGTTTTCATCTGGTTTTCCATCTGTGAGTACCAGGAATTTGACTGCAACAATTGATTGCATTTACACAGTTATTCTTGCCTCACAGAGTTTTACTAACCCAAAATTTGATAAGGTAACAAAAATTAAGTAGTTGCAAATAACTGAATTGATACCGCAGAAAGAATCATAGATATACACTAACAAACAGTTAATTTGCCTTGAACAACTAGAACTAATATTCAGAAATCACCACCCAATGAAATAAATATCATTAGCACAATTTCTTTAAAAGGAAACAGGCTTAGAATGATCAAATAACTTGACAAAATTACATGGCAAGTACCAGATTCAAAAGCAGGTAGAGCTGACCCTGCGGGCTATGCTTTTAATCAGCATGCTATTTACTTCATATATCTCTAGACAGAAAATATTCAGAGAATTGTTTCAACTTGGATTCTGGTCAGGGCCCTCTTTTGTTGAGTTTGCTTTTTTTCTTTCTGTGTTAATCCAAGGCACACAGGCCACTAGCTTTCACCATATTTTATGGTGTCTGCAGAAGTCTCATCCCTAATATGTGGACCTAATCAATCGTTGCAACACCCACCATTTTCTAGTTTATTTATCTACGGTGACAGTGTTTTTTTGACTAAACAATTGCTCCTTGTTATAAACCTCCCTGGTTCTCTCACCTTTCTCTGTTTCAGCATTTTGACTCTCAAGACTTGCTTCAGATATTTTGGCACTTGAGACTCATTTGGCATGCCCCTTCATGTGACCTGCTCTCAGATCATTCTGGAATTTCCTATCCTAGAACTATACAACTTCACTAAAAAGAAGATGCCCGACTATCTTTCTTTCTGATCCCATGAAGGAAATAGTCGGCCTTTTGTTTGGATCAGTTTCAACCAACAGCTTGTACACGCACACAAAAATAAAATACTATACGTCTGTATGCAGTTAGTTAACTTAGGGTCTCTGAGGAATAGATTACCACTAAATGTAAACCTTTTGTTCCTGTCATTCTTTTTACATATTTGCTGTTCCACACGCCTGTGAAAATGCTGGAGTGGTGGCTCTTGTCCAGTTTTTACAATATGCCTGCCAAAGCTTCCTGTGGCTACCCATTAATGCCATCTGTGGCTTCAGTGGGAGTGGGTTTACAAACCTCCCTGCTTTTGGCAGAATAGAATGTATCCCCGTCAGAATGACTCCCTCCCACCTACAACTTTAAAACCTGGAACACTATGGCTACTTTCTGCTTCCCAAACAACCACCCTCCTACTCCTTAACACATATAGTACTGTCAGCCGTTTCAACTCACTGGAATTAGAAATTGATCCTGATTTGTAGCATAATTTGCTTGCTTTTTTCAACTCTAATTGGGCAGCTTATACAAGTACCTAAATCAGAAGTAAAATACAGTACTATTTTGTTTTTCTTTTTAATATTTAAGATAAGCATATATATATCATTTAAGTTCATCAACAAAGTTAGAAATTGTGTCCTTTTAGGTACTCATATAAAAAACTCATATATACTTTTAGGTATTCATACATAGCAACTGCTGTGTACCAGGACCTATGCTGGACATGAGGGATACCAAAGTTAATAAGGCATAAGCGACTTCCTCAAGAAAGAAATTTGAATAAACGATGACAGTTCTAGATAAAGACATACTATATGAATGTGTGAAAAGAACGATGAGAGCATCAAAGGACAAATGCCCAACTATTTGCAGGTAAGGCTTCACAAAAGAAATTGTTCACCATTTTCTTTAAGAGGGAGAAGGTATTTTTCAGAAGGAAAGGGGGGTTTTGAGGCAGAGAAAGATAATATTCTAAAATATGTATTATGAAAACACATCATGTGTTCAGAAAAGTTCAGTTCTTGAAACAGAGGATATAAGTGAAGGCAGAAGGGAGTTTAGAGATAAAGAGATAAAATTAGTATAGGAAACAGAATCCACCCTAGATATTTGAACAGAAAACATTTAATAGAGGGGATTAGGCATTTACAAATTTATTAAGTTGGCTAGATGAGCAGAGGCCAGACAGTTGCTCCAGGAACTAATGATGTCTAGAATATGTTGTCAAAGTGAGGTTGTGCTTCAGAAGTAGAAGAATCCTTTCCCCTGCCTGAAGTTCTCAACACTCATGAAGCAGTTACCAGATACTGAAATGCTGAACTGAGCAACAGATGTTTCCTCTGAACTGCCACCTCCCTGTGATTTGTATTGCTGGCTGAAAGAGCGGCAGAAAGACAGACTATATCTTACTTAACAAATATCAGAGGAATTTATTTAACTTGTGCAATCTTATTGACTGCCAAAGACTTCTCATTATTGAAAGGCATGCTGAAGAAACAATTGAGCCAATTTACAAAATTCACCACAGACCATCTCTTTGAGCATTCAACATCCATGCATACGCTTCCACATTTTGTTTACTTGCAAAATATGATAGTAGCAACATAATCTCTCAAGCATTACAAAAAATGCATTTTAGGAAAAAAAGATTCACCAATTCTCTAGACAAAAAGAAAGATTCCAAATTCTATCAATCACTATATACAACTCTAGGTAATAATCATTCCTCTTCCTATTCAAGCAAATTCTTGGTTGGTATCCCCTATATACCTAAATTATCAACTCAACTTTCAAAACACATTTTACTTTAAATAACAGAGTTAGTAGAGAGGAAAATGTAAAATTTGTGTATATGTCAAATAATATATAGGGAACAGCTTCATTCATTATTTCTACAAATGATTATAAGGCCACATTCACTAGCTATAACTTCCAAGTAGAAGACAAACACTACTGCTCTGTAGCCTAGATGCACTGGCCTTCTCTTGCTTTGACCTTAATGGGTTAACTAGCTAATGAGTTATAGGAACACAGCAGAATGTGTTCTGTTGTTTCCAATATTCAGAATCTTAGAAACCATTTTATCTCTAAGAGGTAGGAAAAATAAAGGGCTACAAATTTTATTTTTCCTTGAAGGGGTTATTTGAACCTATAGCAGAAATGATATCCCCAGAATATTCATTGACATACAAGACCCTTAAATATTTGTTTATATCTTCTACTGGCTAGTATGCATGTGTCTTGTCAAGGCATTTAAGGTACCTCCTCCTTCTTACTGATTGGCGTGAAGTGAACCAGGTGTTATGACCCAGAGGTAATGAGTGAAGGTGTGCTTCTATTAACTGCTAGGTGACTGCAAACTATGTCGGGTTCCTCTTGCTCTTGTTATTGGGGAATGATGACCATTTTCCAGGTGCATAGCCATATATCAAGTAGCAATGACAGTGTCAAACTGACCCAATAATGTGACTATTTCTAGAACATCATCTGTACTAGTAGTCATTACTTGATTAATTTAACCATATCTCATTGTCATTTCCCAAGAATTATGTGTCTTCAAAAAGAAAAAGGAGTGGTGTGACGGTGGCACAGCAGGAAGAAATCTCTCCTGCCATGCTGGAGACCCAGGTTTGATTCCAGGTGCCTGTCCATGTAAATTAAAAAAAAAAAAAGAAAAGAAAAGAAAGAAAGCAGTATCTGTCTTCAGTACAGACCAAAGCAGTGAGTTATACATGGATCTAACAGAAGTTTCACCTTGACATTCAGGTCCTTGGCATTGATCCCTGTGATTTCCTATTTTGTGCTACTCTTTTGACAGGGGGATTTAGACTCATAGGTTCCCACTTTACCCTTCCCATCACAAAAGCCCTACTCCATGCATCCAGGACTAATGCATGCCTATTCCAACTATTCACTCAGAGGATGGGGAATATCCATTAGATACATTATTGACCTATAGAGAGACCAAGCCAGATACAAATCGCATTTTAACCTGATGTCCAGTGTTGGACCACAGTGCTGTTCCGATTCGCTAGGGATTAGCAATTGCTCAGAGCAGGTATCCAGTAATCTCTTGAAATGTATTTTTCCCTTTCCCTAGTACTAACAATATCTGCTAACCATTTTGGAAAAGCTAATATTTGCACATGGAAATGTCAGTGTCCTTCTACCAGAATACTTGGCTTTCTCTTGTTTGAAAACCTCTGAATCTGTGATCTGGGACACATCTGGGAATTAAGTATGGCACCCCTGCCCTTTCACCACAATGACTCAAGCACTTGCCAGAAAGAGTTTTTCCAGTTATGCTAATCAGGAAGAGCCAATCATTTTCTGTGCTGGAACATTATGATCAATTAGAAAGTATCAAAGTTCCTCATAGATGGAATTTTCGCTTTGACCCTGCTGCGGATCAAGTTAGACATGTGCACCTTGCCTGCAGCATAATGCCAGGGTGTTATTAGAAATTTGCTGCTTTGGGAGTTCTCATCACCTAAAACTTAGGACATTCATTTTAATGCCAGCAATTAAAATTATTTTCATGCATGGCTATTATTCAAAATTTTAAACATTTTGCAGTGTATAGAAGAATCTGTAAAATGAAACTAGATTAAAGATTTACCATTAACTATTATGTTAAATATAGGATATTTGTAGATTCCCTATATCTAATTGAGGAAAATCTTTTTAGATCTTAGTCTGATGAAATGTTTTATCATAAATACATGTGGAATTTTGCCAGTTGCTTTCTCTGCACCTATTGAGATGACTATTTTATCTTTCCTCTTTACTATGTTGAGGGTATGTGCTGGTTTGAAGCTGTTATGTACCCCGGAAAAGCCATGTTTTAATCCTGATCCTGTGGGGCAGCTGTTTCTTTTAATCCTGATTAGATGGAAGCTTTGATTGAATTATCTCCATGAAGATGTGACATACTCAATTGTGGGTGTGACCTTTTGATTACACGGAGATATGACTCCATCCATTCCAGGTGGGAATTGATTAGTTTCCTGGGATCCTTATAAAAAGGAAACATTTTGGAGAGAGTTAGAAATGACAAGGGCAACAGAGCCAACAGACAGCCGACAGACACTTCAAAGCAGAGCTGACACAGATGCTGACACTTGGAGAAAAAAGACACGGATGTTTTGAGATGCTCGGAGCCCGGCAGATGTTGCCATAAAATGTTAAGCAAACCAGAACTGGTAGCAAGCCAAGAGAAGTCAAGAGATGAAGACCAGCCCCAAAGAAGCAAAGTGAGGAACCTCCACGTGGACAGAGACAGAGAGCAACAAGACCAGGGGCAAAGAACCAGCAGATAAAGCCACATGACCTCCCAGCTGACAGAGGTGTTCCAGAACCATCTCTGGAAACCCTCCAGCCTTTCTAGAGGGAAGGTAACCTCTTGTCGGTGCCCTAATTTGGACACTCTCACTTCCTTAGAAATGTAATCTTGCAACTTATTAAGTTCCCCTTTTTAAAGGTGTTCCATTTTAGTTATATTGCATTCCAGCAGGTTTTACAGTCTAACACAGGGTGTATATTAGACTCACTGTTTTCTTTAATGTTGAACCATCCTGGCATTGCTGGGAGTAATTTACCTTGGTCATGAGGCCTTAACATTTTCACATATTGCTGGATTTGACTTGCTAATATTTTGTTGAAGATTTTTGCATTTATTTTCATGAGAGATATTTGTATGGTGTTTTAAGTGTTTTGATTTGCTAATGCTATCAGAATGCAGAATACTAGAATGGCTTTTAAAAAGGGAATTTATTAGGTTACAAGTTTACAGTTTGCATTAAAAAGTCCAAACTAAGGCATCCAGAGAAAGATACCTTGACTCAAGAAAGGCCAATGTCTGTCACATGGGAAGGCACATGGCTGGCATTTGCTGGTCCTTGTTCCTGGTTCCATTGCTTCTAGCTTCTGATTCTAGTGGTTTCCTCTCTAAACATTTGCAGGCCTTAACTTTTTGCCCTCTGGGTCAAAAATCTGGATTCTGGCTTGCTTAGCATCTCACGGAAAGGCACATGGTGATGATATCAAACCTCCTAGTCTAGGTATCTGTTCTTTCTGCCCACACTCCAAGCATCTCCAAATGGCGGTGTCTCTGTCAGCTCTGAGCTTTCTCCAAATGTCTCCTCTTTTAAAAGACTCCAAAGGATTCCTCTTTTCAAGACCAACGTTGAATGCGTGGAGTCACATCTCCATCTAATCAAAGGGTGACACCCACAGTTAGGTGTGTCATATCTCCATGAAACAATCCAAAAGGTCCCACCCATAACTGGGTGTGTCACATCTCCATGGAAACAATCCAAAGTTTCCACCTCACAGTCATGAATCAGGATTAAAAGAAACATGGCGGCTCCTACAAGATTGAATCAGGAGAAAGGACATGGCCTTTCTCGGGTATAAAACAACTTTAAATAGACACAGTGAGTTTTTGGTATCAAGGTAATGATATCAGGTAATGGCAGAAATGAACTGTGAAGTGTGATCTTTTCACCTACTTTCTGGAAGTTTTTATATAAAATTGGTGTAATTTATTCCTTAATATTTGGCATAATTTAACTTTGAAGCCATCAAGACCTGGAGTTTTCTTTGTTGGTAGTTTTAAACAATAAATTTAATATTTGTAACAGATATTAAACTCTTGAAGTTATGAATTTCTCCTTGAAGAGCTTTGATATTATGTGACTTGTAAGAAATTTGACCATTTTATCAAAGCTGTCATATTTGTAAGCACGAAAGCTGATAATAATGTTTTCTTTTTATCCCTTTAATATCTGAAGAATCTATAGTGATGCCCCTCCTTTCATTCCTGATATTGATTATTTGTGTCTTTTCTCTGTTGTTTTTAATATTTCCAACCAGACATTTATTAATTTTATTGATCTTTCCAAACAAAAGCTAGATTTTGCATTTCTGACAGGGATAAACAAGTCTTAAATAAATGAAGTGATACTCTATTTTCATGAATTGAAAGAATCAATAGTAAGACCTCAGTTTTCCTTAAATTGATCTATGATTTCCATGAAGTCTCAATCTATGTCCCAACAAGCTTTTTTTTTGTAGAAATTGATGGAATTATACTAAATTTCACATGGAAATGCAAAGTCTATAGGCTAGGCAAAACTACTTTGAAAAAAAAGACAGTAAAGTTGTAGGACTTCCACTGTTCAAGATTTATTATAAAGCTGCAGTAATCAAGATTTTTGAAGTTTTGTGAGTTTCTGTTTTTGTTCTATTTTCATTGATTGCTACTGAATTATGTTTAAATTTATTGAGTCCTCTGATGAATCAAGCTTATAGGGGAGAATTTAATATATTCTTCATCTAGAAACTATGTTTTATATTTCTAGCATTTCCATTTGACATTTTTTCTTATAGTTTCATCTTTCTGCTTAAATTTTCTGTCTGTTCATTCACATTTTCCTCCTTTTCACCTCTTTCAATATTATTCATAGTTATTTGAAATTCACTATCCAATAGTTTCAATATCTGTGTTATTTCTGAACCTGGTCCGGTTGATTATTTTGTCTCTCAGAAGTGAATTGCTTTTCTCTTGCTTTTTGAATGTCTCAGAATGTTCACATTTAATAGTATATCATTCCGTGAATGTGCAAACTTCTGCTCGGTTGTGATTGTTTGGAAAGAGGGGATTTGAATAAATGTAATTGCGAATTAAGCCTAGATGGGTTTTATGGTTTCTGTGGTTACCTTCATGCACCACCAGGTTCAAATTCTTTTAATGTTACCTTGCTCTTAGATAGGGCCTCGGATGCCAGACTATCAGTATTCATTCCATCTTCAGCTTTTGACTTTCCCTTTGTGTATATGCCAGGGAGTTAACACTCTGCACATCCTTTCTCCATCCTTAGCGGTAGACTGCTGTTGCTTGTTGTCCATAGTTTGCTAGTCTGGTTGTAGGAGGAACCCTAACTAATACAGGAGGCATACACTCCTGTCAATCTCAGTCCCTGAGGTCCAATGAAACTGAACATGACTTTCTTAGTTGATACACTCTGCCCTCTCTGGCATCCAAACTCTACCTTGTTTCTTTGGTAGATCTTGTAAAGAAGATAGTTTCCTGCTATCTTTCAGCAGGAATAAACCTCTGCTAAGATTAGTATGGGATCAACCTGTGTCCAGTACTTTTTTCCTGTCTGTCACCCAGCATTAGAAGGATTTCTTTCTTTTATTCCTCCCCCAATCACAAGCATTCTGCAGTCGTACCCTGGGGTGACAGGTTTTGCTACTCATCATTCCCTGGCTTCAGGCTTTCATGCCATAGGGTTTCATGCCTTTCCCATCACAAAAACCCGTCTACTTCTTCAGGCCATCACCATCCAGAGTGGCTCCAGGATCAGGTTCTGCTTGGATTCATTCTTATGAATACTCAGTAGAGCTTTCATACCTTCATGTCCATCCATACTTTTAACCACTCATAAAAAGCTTATTTAAATTCCTTTTCACTCACTTATATATTGCCGAGTATCCTTTACCCCTATGCAGTGCCACTGGGAAGTCAAGGTTCAAATCCTGCCTCTACTTGAAGGTGGTTTCTACTCCTTGGATTTCAGACTTATTAGTTGGCCCCCCAACTTTAACTTTTGTTTATTTTTAGTTTTTTGTTCCCAATTTTAGCTCTTGATGGGTTCAAGGAAAGTTCTGATTTTTTTTGTTATCTGAATTTTCTTGTTGTTAATGGGAAAGGCACTTTTGCCACCTTTCTAAATCTTTGGCAAAAGCTGAGTGATTTTAGAGTTTAAAGAACAAAAAAAAAATGTTGGGTTGGAAGACAAAAGAATATAATTCAAAGAATGTTATTTGTCCAATTAAAAAATTAACTATGTTATAACAAAGGAACTGTCACTTTCTCTATCAATATTAGAAGCTGTGATGGAAAACTTAAAACAAAATTTGCTTTGCAGAAAAATCAGTTCAATCTTTCTCATAAAAGTAATCAAGTAGTAGGCTGATGTGGGTACAGCATTAAAAATAGAAGACATTATATCTTGTTCCTCCTCCATAGTCAGAGTGTAGTCCAAGGGACTTACTCAAACTCTAGCTTTCACATTTACTTTCTAGAAAGCAGGAAGGAGAAAAGGAGGAAAAACCACTATCCTTCACCTTCTAAAGGCACCTTTGAAGTATACGCAATATATAGATCATACCACACCAGTTTTATCACTTTTCCACACTTAGCTCAATGGATAAAGTAGCATATAGTTTTTATGTAGAGGGTTTACATGACAGCTAAAAATTCAATATAGGGGTTGCTGTGCAATGGTGGTTCAATGGCAGAAATTCTCACCTGCTGTGCGGGAGACTCTGTTTGATTTCCGGAGCCTCCCATGTAAAACAAAAGAAAAAAAAATCAATGTGGGGGTCTGTTGCCAAGGAAGAAAATGATAATGTTTGTGTCCCTAACGACTAGTTAATAAATAGGGGATCTTGAGAACATTTATTTTGAAATAACAAACCCCACAGAACAGGTAGATATTTAAAAATATGAATGTCTTGTCTTTTGCTTATTTATGTGCGTGAGTTAACAAGTGGGTGTGTAGTGTGTATTTTGAGAGTGTGTGTGTGTCAACACATTTTGTTGTGGTTATAATGCTAGGGTTAGGTTCTTATACCAAAACAAAGATAGTACCAGCAAATATTATTACAATTAGGTAATTAACTCATCCCACAGTGTTTTTTCATACCCAAGCTATTATTCATGCCTTTATGGAAATCTTTTATCTCCTTAAGTATACAAATAAAAGGTAATCACAATTTTTAATAACACCAAGGTAGACTAACATTTTTATCAGGTAGTTGCAAAATATGTTGGCTTTTTCACCATTAATTCAAAAATCATGCTATTACATAAATATGTTCTTTTATGGAAGTTTTGTTTTTAATAATGTGCCTAATTTTTTATCCAATTTCTGTAGTAATTTAAAGGAGAAGAGGCATAAAAACAAAAACAGAAGGGAAAGGAGATGATTTAAAATTTTCCTATGGCATGAAATGTCTAAACAAATATAAAATGTATGAACAGTAAAAGAAAAACCAGTTATTATTTTTTGCAACTAAGGGTTTTCACACTGGTCATCTAACAAACCAGAGAACTAACTTGCTTTATTGCTAAATCAGAAAGTATTATGTTTAGACATCTCATATATTACAAAAAGATTTGTAAAACAAAAGTAATTTATTGTAGTGTAGGTAGGTTTTTCAGTCATTGCTATTATAATGAGTTAAAACCTATCTGATTTATAAAAGTAGAGAACTACAATAATACGTACTTCACAAAATTATGTATAATGAGACGTTCTTTTATTTAGACCCTGGCTGATTTAGAAAAATGCATATAGCTAGAAAATATACATGTAATCATCAAAGTAGGGTTGTGCCCTATGATAGAATCTTGAAAGTATTGGAGAAATATGATAGACGGTTAGAAGTTTAAATGAAAACAAGACTCAAGTGTATAAGCATGGAAGATCTATTTAAACATGCAAGCAAGTTTCAACATAATGAATAAGCTTATGTATCAAAATAAGGCAGACACATTTAGATTGCAAGCCTAAAGAATGTTTTCACTTTAGTCATTTTTCACTTTTCTTTATTATAAAGTCAAAAGCACTACACTAGAATTTTGAAACCAAATGAAATGATTGGAAAGGACAAAAGTATATGAATGATTAAAAAAAAAACGAAAAACGATTAAACCAGCCCTTACTATATCCAGTTCTAAAGTAAATCTTTGAAAATACATGGTATAGAACAGAAAAGCACTCCAATAGGTTATATTATATCTCCCAATTATTTTAAAGATAGTAGTATAGATTTGCATTTTTATTACCAATTTTATTAAGCTCTGACATTTCAGATATGGGTTAAATATTGCACATTCATAATCTCATGTAATTCTCCAAAATTCCTTTGTACTTCATCAATGTTAGGTCAATTGATAACCTTTGTTTTTTCTCTTTTCAGATTTCAATATCTCTGAAATCAGGGTTCAAATCAGGGTTTCCTTCACCTCAAAACCCTGAGGCAATAAATTCCTGTTGTTCAATGCAGCCCATTATTTGGTATTTGTTTTAGTAGCCGATAAACTAAGACATATGGCAAGGTCAATTTTCTGTATGAAAAAAAAATCAATCCGCGAGGTTAATAAAGCTGATCAAAGTGAAATACCTAGTATGTTTTGGAACCTGTATTCCAAACCAGGATTCTTTGATATCTGTACATATATATTTAACCAACATGCTATAGTTCTTTTCTCCATATTTTTTGTACATAATATTTCCAACTTTAAGATCCATTTAATCATTACAAGGATGATTTTACAATTATGGCAGCTATAGTTGAATATATAATTCTAAAAATATTTATTCTTGAAATGAAAAATTGACATTCAGGGTGGTACAATTGGTGGTTCAGTGGCAGAATTTTCACCTACCATCCTGGAGACTCGGGTTCGATTCCTGGTGCCTGCTCTTGCAAAAAAAAATAATAATAATAATTGACATTCAGCATCTCATATTAATTGATAAGATGTATTATGTTAGTTCTAGTCTTTGAATTTAAAAGGGTACCAGCAAGGAACTTTGACAAAAAAGTAAAAAGCAAAACTCTTGTTTCTTTAAAACTGTCCATCAATATGCTGATAACCTTTGGAGTTTGTGTGCAAAGATTCTTTTACATAAGACATTAAAAAATGTTGTCAGAATTTGCTGTAAATAATAAATCTGTTCAGTCATTTCTTAACACTGCAGCAAACTGTCCTGAAACTGTAGGTGGACTGAAGATACTCAATTTATCTTGTGAAAACACATTTTATACTTATATAACCTCTTCTTAATGGAGATTAGGACAAAGAAGAGATCATTGTAAAAATAATTCATTTATTAATTTGACAAATATTCATTAAGCACCTATTAAGTTCTAAATATTGTTCTTACCTGGGGGATATATTATTGAAGAAAAATGATCTCTGCTTCCATGGATATTCCATATAGATAGGGAGATTTACATTAAATAAATATTCTTACAAATGCAACTATTGGTATGAATTATGATATATGTTAAGCGGAGAAGACATAATGGTCTCGTAAGATATTAAAGCATGACACCTCACTTAAGTCCATGGAGGAAGAGAGGAGAGTCATGGGATGCTTCTATCTGAAAGAAATACTTAGGATGAGTTCCAAAGCATTAGTAGAAATTGGCAGTGCTAGAGGGAATTCTGTTCTAGGCAGAAATGAACCACAGATGGGAAGTCTCAATGAAAAAAAAAAAAAAAAAAAGAGTGTTTCTGATGCATTACATTAGATTCCTTTACCCTCATCAATTTCTTGTCCACTTGGACTTATAGGGGTCAGGTCTGTGAGGGTTCTGAAGAGCCATATGCAGGCACAACCAGACAGTATCTTACTACATACTGAGGCCATGTGTCTTAACTCCAACCCCTGGCTTCCATTTTGATGCCACAGGGGCACGTGTGTGGTACCACATGCAGACCTTGTACAGAGATGTTAATTCTTTCTATGACAAAGGCTTTACCAATGGGAACAAGAACCTAAGGTTTACATTTAACCCGTGGTCCCTACCGTGGATAGTCCTAAAACACAGCTTAAATTGCTTCATGGGTGTGGTCCCTTCGTGGGATCATGGAATCAGTCACTTTTAATGAAGACCGGCTCAATAACACACCCTCATAGTCTCTCCCTTCTTGCCTTCTTCCTTTTCTTTGCCCTGCTTCTAAGGCTCATATTCCCAACAAAGCGACACCAAAAAAGCCCTCTGACTTAGTTTCTGCGTTCTGAAGAATCTGTTCCAGGAACTGCTACTGTATTAGTGACTGGTCAGATGTCAAGAAAGAAGAAGAAGAAGAAAAAACTACTCCACTTAGTTTTAGCAGAAAAACATTTATTTAATCTAAATTAATGGCTTATGTCAGGTCTTTACAAATTTGTATCACATGGAACACTCATGCTTCTCATGACTGAACAGAACCATCTTAGGGACTTTGACCCCCCGAGGTCCAAACCAAATTTCTAATGAATGACAGGAATCAAAATTGTGGAATCCATAACCCATTTGGAATACACTGCAATGCTATTGCCCACCACTTTGGCTAGATTCATTAGCAGGGTTGAAGAAACAGATGCTGAGATAAGCATCCAAGGTGATTTCCAAAGCTACGAAAGGAATGAACCACTTGAAGCTGCTATTTCTTCCACAAACAAAAAACTGTCTCAAAAATGAGCAACTATAGCTGCTGGTTCTGGGACCATGCCGATATTGCAAATTTAAAGAAACCGAACAGGAAATTTGGAGCTTATCACTATAAGCTCCAAAATCACTTCATCTATGCCCATTTTTAAGAGATTAAGGAGTTACTTTCCACCTCATCTTTTCTACTTCACTTAGCTCTGAAACCAGGTATTGATCAAATACTATATAATGTTTGACAGAATACAGATCACATCTGGAACCTGAGGAGCAAAGGGGACGGAAATGTATGTGTATCTATACACATACACACATGTATGCATACATATGTATATACACACACATATACATACATAGAGACTATATACACACACACATAGAGAGAGACTATATATATACATATAACTTGCATGGATAATTTTCTATAGAATTAGAAGAAATACAAGAATATTGTAAAAATATTGAGTAGTTTATAGCATCTGCCATAGTATATCTCTTGGTTACTCAAAATTTATATAAAAGAAGCTTCTTCTAAAATATACATAAAAGCCAGTTTCCAGTGATAGCCGAAAAGACTTTCCCAATTGTACACTAGTGATGCCACAGGTCCCTTTGGGAAAGAAAGGCTAAAGGTAGATGACTGTGGTGATTGTGATGTCATTACAGGGTTCTTAATGATTTATGGCTTCTCCTTCCTTCAAGGGGCTCTGAGTTTGTGTACTGACTCAATCTTGGAATTTGGTGAAAGACTCTATCATATTTTTGACCATATCTGTTTTCTTTCCTTCTTTCCTTCCTCCTTCCTACTCTTTCTTTCTTTCTCACTCTCTGTCTCTTTCTCTCTCTCTCTGTCTCTCTCTGTCTCCCTCCCTTCCTCTCCCTTCCTTCCCTCCTTCAATCCTTCCTCCTTTCCTTCCTTCCTTCCTTCCTTCCTCCTTTCCTCTTATTTATACAGATGTAAGGGGACTTCAATGATTTGCCATCTCTCTTTTATTTATTTATTTATTTTTTTTGGTGCATGATCCAGGAATGGAACCCAGGTTCTCCCACACAGAAGGCGAGCATCCTACCACTGAATCACCCATGCACCTGTTATCTTTTTTTAACTCATCCAACATAGCATTTCTGCTTGAAATTGCCATGACTCTCAAGCTGATCAATAAAAATTCTGTAATTCCTCATTGTTTTTCTATAAGTTGCTTATCTAGTGTTCTGTGCCTTCTTCAATGTTTTTAAGACATTTAAACAAATGTTTTCTCGGCCTTATTGATACCTAATTTCCCATTCAACCCCAGCACAGGGAGGAGACAGTCACATTGCTTTAAAAATATCTCTTACTTTTAAGAAAAATATATCCTTGTGGATGATTCATTGTGCATTTCCCTGTAATTAATGGACCCTTTAAAGTATTGATGGGTAAAAACATATGGATATAATTTACATGGAAATAAAGCCTTAAAATTACATAATTATTTTTGACTCTTTGTACTTTCTTCATTAACTGTCCAACTAATATTCCCAATCTTATTTCAAAAATGAATATCTACTGACTAAAAAAAAGGATGAACAGAAATAAAAGAAGAATTTTAAGTACACATGATCCAAAATAGGAACATTAAGCATTACTTCCAATATAAGGCACTTAATTATAAATGGCATATACATGGCACGCAGACTTCACTGGATCTTTCCACTTGCAATTGCATTAATATCTTTAGATATTAAAAGATCAACTGCTTAACTAACCTTTGATTATTTAAAATGATAAATAGAAACTTTAACATATATTTCAAAATTTACATGTTTTGGTTTCTAATGGTACCTTATAATTATGAACCTAACCTTGAAACATTTATATTAAATATTCTCCCTTTTAAATCAAATTAATATGAATTTGATTTAGATTCTGTAGGGGAAAATGTGCTTATCAGATTTCACATATATAAATTTTAAATGTCTGGAACAGTGAATGATCTATTGAACCTTTCATTGAATCAGCAGTTAACTTGGCTCATTCCAACTTGTTCTGCACAAATATGTGTATTTCGGCTTATGCAATTTGAGGAGTTCCTAAATGTCTGCAGTTACACGACAGGCCTGCTCAACCAGTATCATTTTCTGCATTCTCTGCAACTTCCGAATGTCCTACTAAACATTGATGAGGATAAAAAATTTGTTTACACGATCTGAATTTAGAAACTGACTCTGTCGTTTAAAATGTAAACATCAATTGGGTTGCACAATTTTGATAGACACTGCCTTTTTCCAGAGTGTAGCTACTATATAAATTGAGGAAAGATTGTGTTTGCTTTGGAACTTTGCCAAAATTTTTGCTGCACTTCGAAAAAGAATGCTACTGGCAGCAACACTGCTCATGGTACTTGAATTTCTAATAAAGCACATAAATTCCATTAGGAGCTGCCACATTCATGGTGACTCAAAGTATTTGTGTAAGTTACTGACTCTGTTTTGTCTCTGTTCTGCTGTGGATGCCCCTGATAATTTATATATTAAAACACACTTTGTTATAATTTATTTTCCTTTTATTTCTCCTTTATCTTACAGTTAGGGCACAATATTACAGTTTTAAAATATATTATGGGTGTGTTATATTATTCATGAATTTTATTTCACAATTTTAAAGGGACCATTGCAAACTATTTGCTATAAATTTAGGGTATTGGAAACAAATCAGTTGAGAGTCCTTGTCCAAAGTGATATTTTCCAATCTCATTAATGTATTCTATATATCTGCATTGTCCAACATGGTAGCCACTAACCATGTTTGCCATTTTCAATTTAAATCAATAACACTAAATAAAAAATTAAAATTGACTTCTTCAGTTGTACTGGCTACATTTCAAAAGCTTAATAGCCACATGAGGTTATTGGCTACCATATTAGAAAATGTGGAATAAAAAACATTGCCACCATCATTGCATGTTTCCGTGATTATATAAACGTATTATGATTTCTAAATATTTCCTCACTATGGCATGCTTCTTTGAAATTCTGACTCATATATCCACTTGTTATTCCTCCTTAAATTACTAAAAAAATACCTCCAAATCACGATGTTCATCTGAAAACTTGTTCCTCCTGGATCCTTTGCCTTCTCCTGAAATGCCAACTCCCTTCTCATCTCCCTAAATGCCAACTCCTTTCTTTCAGTTGCTTCAGCACCACACCTTGATTCTTCTCTTTCTCTCACAGCCCATACCTAATGCACACATTTAATAGCATAGCCTCCTTATAAAACTAAACTATATCAAAAATCCAACCTTATCTCTTCCCCTGGTCCAAGCCAGTCACATCCCCTATGAAGACAAATGCAATAGCTCCTAGTTTTCCATACTTCTGCCCTCATCCCCTTAGCCCACTGTTCACATAGCAGTCAGAATGTCCCTCATAAAGTTAGATCGGGTGACTTTTGTCTTAAAAGTCTTCAGATAACTTCTCTACTCACATAGAATGAAAGTCAAAGTACTTACAATGCCTTAGAAAACCCTAATAATTGTACCTCCTACATTTCTCTCTCTGGTTCACTTGCTCCAGCCATCATGACCACCTTTCCCCCAAACACTCAAGCCAAGGATTTTCCCACCACTGGACCTTTGTGTTTCTTAGTTTACCCAGAACACACTTCTTTTATGTCTTGCACTCTCATTTCTTTCTGGTCTCTTCTAAAATGCTACCTTTAAGAAAGTCTTGCCTAATCATTTCACATAGAATAACAAAGCTTCTACTTTCCAATATTCTTCACTGCTTTATTTTTCTACATAAACCTTAACATCTGCTTGGCTATATATTTCAATGTAACTGTATTTCTTTTCCTCTTACAATGTAAGTTCCACGAGGATGGGTAACTTGTCTATTTTGTTCAATGCTATATTCCCATGGTTGAATCTATAGTCTCCGATAATAGCCACTTACTACATGTAGATATTTAAATTTAAATTAATTGAAATTAAAAATTCTGTTCCTCAATTTCAGAAGCCTTCAAGTACTCAATAGCCACTATGACTATTACAACCATATTGGACAGTACAGGCACAGAACATTCCTATCACAGAAACTCCATACAGACAGCATCAGCCTAAAATGCGCTGAGAGCAAAGGTAGGAATTCATTATATATTGGTTGATTAAATTGATGATCTGCATAATTAAAAAAAGAGAGAAAATGTAACACATTAGAATCAAGAAAGGGGACATAATCACAGATGTAGGAGAAATTCTAAAACTGTTAAATCAATATTATACGCAAGTCTTTGGAAAATTTTGAAACCTATATGAAAATTTTGAATTTATAAAAAAGTTGTTAGAAAATGTATGCAGAGGCAAGTAGAAAAGTTAACATTTACCATATAAGAGATTAAAAAAAACAAAGATTAGCCTTTAAAAGCACAAGGACCAGAGATGTCACAGTTGAATTTTATCTACCTTTTAAGTGCAGATGAAGTCAATTTAATTAATTTATTCTGACACATTTAAAATTCTTTTAAATCCTCCTATTCATTTTATGGTACCAACACAAGTGCATTATCAATACTAATAGTATCAAAAAGGAAGGTATTGATCAATCTTTTCTATGAATATAGATGCAAACATTATGAATAAATGTTAAATTACATAATCTTTAAAGAGTCAAAATGATAATACACTCTAAGTGTGATTTGCTTTAGGAAGGTAAGACAGATTAATGACAAAATTATTACCATAATTTATTTCATCCACAAGTCAAAAGAGAAAAGCTCACTTGCTAAATATATCAGCCATTTCTGATAAAATTCTAGGTAAAATGAAAGAGAAACAAACTATAACAAAATATTAAACCAATTCCAATAAAATTTAAGGTTTACATAGAAATTTCCTCTGTGACCATTAGAACAGATAAATCTTATTTTGTCAGACTTCACAGATACTGTGTTTTTTTAAAAATTGAAGGTTTGTGGCAACCCCATTTGGAGCATGTAGGTCAGTACCATTTTTCCAATAGCTTGTGCTCCCTTCATGTCTCCATTTCTATGAGAATTCCCTATGAGAATTTGGTAATTCTCACAATATTTCAAACTTTTTCATTATCACATCTGTTACAGTGGTCTGTGATCAGTGATACCTGATGCTACTATTGCAATTATTGTGTGTTTTGACTGCGCCGTTGAACATGTATTCCCATCTCTCTCTCTCTCTCTCTCTCTCTCTCCTTTCTTGGGCCTCCTTATTCCTGAGACTCAACCATTCTGAAATCAGGCCAATTCATAATTTTACAAAGACGTCTAAATATTCAAGTGAAAGGAAGAGTTGCATGTATCTCACTTTAAATCAAAAGCTACAAATGATTAAGGTTAGTGAGGAAGGTGAGTTGAAAGTTGGGATAAGCCAAAAGCTAGACCTCTTACACCAAACAAGTTGTGAAGACATAAAAAGTTCTTGTAGGAAATTAAAAGTTCTACCCATGCAACACATGAATCATAAGAAAGTAAAACAGCCTTGTAGCTGATATGAAAAAGGTTTTAGAGATCTGGATAGATCATCAACGCAGCCACAACATTCCCTCAAAGGAATGCCTAATCCAGAGCAAGGCACTAACTCTCCTCAATTCTATGAAGGAGAGGTGAGGAAACTACAGAACAAAGTCTGAAGCCAGCAGAGGTTGCTTCATGAGGTTTAAGGAAAGAAGCCATCTCCATAACCCAAAAGTGCCAGGTGAAGCAGCAAGTGCTGATGTAGAAGCTGCATCAAATTACCCAGAATATGTAGCTAAGATAACTGATGATGGTGACTACATTAAACAACAGATTTTCAATATAGATGAAATAACCTTCTATCAGAAGAAAATGTCATTTAGGACTTGCATACCTAGAGAGGGGAATTCAATGCCTGGCTTCAAAGCTTCAAAGTAGAGACGGACTCTCTTGTTAGGGACCAATGCTGCTGGTGACTTTAAATTCAAGCCAGTGCTCCTTTACCATTCTGGAAGTTTTGGGCCCTTAAGATTGATGCTAAATCTACTTTGTGCTTTATAAATGGCATAACAAAGCCTGGATGACAGCACACCTGTTTACAAAAGGGTTTACTGAATATTTTAAGCTCAGTGTTGAGAACTACAGCTCAAAAAATTTCTTTCAAACCATTACAGCTCATGTAAAAAGCAAAAAAAAAAAAAAAGATATTACAGCTCATTGACAATGCACCTGTTCACCTAGAGCTCTGATGGGTACGTACAATGAAATTAATGTTGTTTGCATGACTTATAAAACCACATCCATTCTTCAGCCCTTAGATCAAGGAGTGATTTTGACCTTTAAGTCTTATTCTTAAGAAATACATTTAGTAAAATGATAGCTGCCATAGAAAGTGCATGGATCTGCGTATTACAAATTGAAAATATTCTGGAAAGAATTCACCACTCTAAATGTCATTAAGAACATTTGTGATTTATGGGAAAAGGTCAAAATATCAATATTAAAAGGAGTCTGGAAGAAGTTGATTACAGCCCTCATGGATGACTTTGAGGTCTTCCAGATATCAGTGGAGCAAGTCACTGCAGACATAGTGCAGACAGCATGAGAAATAAAATTACTGGTGGAGCTCAAAGGTATCCCTAAATTGCTGCAATCTCAGGAGAAAACTTTAATGGATGGGGAGCTGTTTCTTATGGACCAGCAAAGAAGACACTTTCTTAAGATGGTATCTACTCCTGGTGAAGGTGTTGTGAACACTGTTGAAATGAAAACAGGATTTGGACTATTACATAAATTTTGTTGATAGACCAGTGGTAGATTTTAGAAGATTGACTCTGATTTTGACAGTTCTACTGTGGATTAAATGTTATCAAACAGCAATGTATGATAAAGAGAAATCTTTCACAGAAAGGAGTCGATTGATGTGACAAGTTTCTCTATTGTCTTATTTTAAGAAATTGCCACCCTTACCCCAACCTTTGGCACGCACCACCCAGATCAGTCAGTAGCCATCAACATCGAGGCAAGACTCTCCACCAAGAAAACAAATAACAGCTCGCTGAAAGTTTAGATATTGTCAGTATTTTTTTAGCTATAAAATGTTTAAAAATTAAGGTCTGTGACTTTTTAGAAATGATGCTATCACACAAAATAGACTACAGTATAGCATAAACATAACTTTCATAAATTGTGGAATATAACATACATACAAAAAAGCAATAAATTTCCAAGTACATTTTAACAAGTTGTTATAGATCAGATTTTAAAGTTTGGTATAGATTACATTTTTTTTTCTTCTAACTACTGCAAAACACTGGCGACCAAAAGAAATATCAATATAATGACTCAGGAGTCATGCTCATTTGTTAAATTCTATCTGCTCTGCTATACTCCTCTTTCTCCTTTTTCTTTTTTTGTGAAAAGTAACAATATATACAAAAAAACAACAAATTCAAAGTACATCGCAACAGTTAGTTGTAGATGTAGTTTGGTATGAGTTACAGTTCCACAATTTTAGGTTTTTACTTCTAGATACTCTAAGGTACTGGAGACTAAGAACTATCAGTATAATGATTCAGCAATCATACTCATTTGCTAAACTCTGTCTTCTCTGCAGAACTCTACCATCACCTTTGATCTTTCTCTCACTCTTTAGGGGTACTTGTGCTATGCCCATTTTAACTTTTTCATGTTGGAAGGGGCTGTCAATAATATGGGATAGGGGAATGGAACTAAGTTGATGTTCTGGAGATGCTAGGTCCTCTGCATTTTGGGACTCATCTGGAAGTTGTAGGTTTTTGGAAAGTTATCCTAGTGCATGAAAACTTTGTAGAATCTTATATAAAGCCCTAGGTGTTCTTTAGGATTGGCAAGAACATTCTTTAGGTTTGGCAGGAATGGTTTTGTTTGGGGTTGGCAAGCTATGATAGGTAACAATGTCTAATGAAGCATACATTAAGAGTGATCTCCGAAGTAGTCTCTTGGCTCTGAACTCTCTCAGCCACTGATACCTTATATTTAATATACTTTTTATATGCACTGAGAAACCAAAAAATTTTCATGACTTGCTTTATTGCAATATCTGCTTTTTTGTAGCATTTTGAAACCAAACCACAGTATCTCCAAGATATGCCTGCGCTTAACTTTTTTTGAACTTTCTTGTCATTGCATTTAGGAAAAAAAATGGTTCAATCACAAAAAAAGGAAATAAATCTTTGTTGTTAATATGACAACTTAGTTAAATAAAAATTAGTATTAAACTAAAAAAATTTATAATGTGACCATGTATTATTTGGATACTGTATTAATTAGGGTTCTCTAGAGAAACAGAATCAACAGAGAACACTTTCAAATATAAAATTTATTAAAGTCTCACCTGACCGCTGGAATGCAGAGTTCAAAATCCGCAGGGCAGGATGTGAAGCTAACGACTCCGATGGAGGGTCTGGACAATCTCCACAGGAGAGGCTCGCCAGCTGAAGCAGGAATAGAGCCTGTCTCTTCTGAATCCTCCTTAAAAGGCTTTCCATGATTAGATTAATCATCACTCATTGCAGAAGACACTCCCCTTGACTGATTACAAACGGAATCAGCTGTGAATGCAGCTGACGTGATCATGATCTAATTCTATGGAATGTCCTCATTGCAACAGACAGGCCAGCACTGGCCCAACCAGACAAACAGGTACCACAACTTGGCCAAGTTGACACATGAACCTGACCATGACAGATACTTTAACTCAACTGCTTTTCTCAAATTTAGCAATAAGTTCATAGAACTAGGACATAGTTTATATTATACAATATGGATATAATAAGAAAATAATATCTACATAAAATCTATTTGAAGAGTGTAAATTAAGCTCTCAGTGATATAAAGAAAAACCCGTGCTGTTATGTAGAAAAACAGTATCATTTAAAGGTTAAAATTCTCGTAAAAATTAACTTAAAGCAAATCCAATTAGACTTCCCACAGTTATTACTGATCTTAATTAAACAAAATTATTTTAAGTTTTTAACTTTAGAATAAATATCTTAATATTGCCAAGATAATTTTTAAAAAGTCACAAGCATTTTTCTTCGCAGTTATCAGGACTTTCTTTAAATCTATCATCTTGTTGGCAGAGAAAATTAGAAAAATATTTGAATATGAAATGGAATGAAGAAAGAGGGCCCAGTATATATTTTAATTTGCTCTGTGCAAAGATAGTTAAATTTCAGCTAGAAGAGGTTAGATTTTTAATAATAGGGGAAGAATTATTCCCTTAAGATACTGGGAAGAAAATAAAATTCCGTTAACAAATGTACTATATATGAAAATGAAATAGATATTTTTAACGTAAAAAATAAAATGAGGGAAATAATGGATCTGCATGAATAAGGGTGATTGGGGAAACTTTTTCACCAAGACTAGAAACTCAAAAGCTATCAAAGAAAAGACAAGCATATTTGATTAGGATCCAGAATAGATAGAAAATTATGAAAAAAAATGCAATGTTGAAAATAAGGTTGTTTTCTCTAATTTAGAACAGTGTTTGATATATGACAAGAAGATCATTAAATTTTAGAAAATGTACAAAGTATCTGAAGAATCAATTCATAGGAGAAATATTCCTAATGAAAGGATGCTTAAACTCATCAGTTTTCAAGATAATGCAAAGTGATGTAACAATGAGCTAACAATTTATAACAGTCAGGCTGGCAAAAATGACAAACTGTGTTAACATCATTCAGGTGGAAAGGTATGTACGAAGGTACTGTCACATATCGCTGGTGTAAATACAAACAGTCACAGCCTTTCAAGACAAAGCACTCTTGAAATATATGTACATATGTATGTGTACATATAAATAAATAAAATAAATACATATATGCGTGTATATATCTTGTTTTACCCATGAACACCATTCTTGAGTAATTATGCCATAGAATAAACCAGTTCATAAGGGCATGGGAGAAATCATGTTATTGCAACCTAGAGACAAAATGGATTTCTATTGATAAGGGAACAGTTGTGTAAATTATCAAATATAAATATATTAGGTAATTATGCATCCATTTAAAACAATGAATCGGAGATACACCAAGTACTTTGAAGTAATAAGTTGCAACATGAATTAAAAATGAAGACATATCTTTCTACAACTTTACCACAATGCAATTATTAATAAACTGTATAATATGTATATATGTATATGTGATATATGTATATGCATCTATATGATTCTATGAACATGATGAAAGAATATGCTTATATGAATTATTTGGTGTGGCTATATGTACATGCAGATGTCCTGGGTGTAAGTGTGTGAATGACAGGGGAGGAGGAGAGAAGGGATCTAAGGAATAAAAATTAAAAAATCATAAAAAATTAAAAAATAGTATATCTCATATTACATGGATGCATTAATATAAGCAAGAGTGTAAGACTATATAGGAGGAAACAGGACAGAATAAGCCTTTTACCAGGTTGTTGTGTTGAACTTCTTAGACTGAACACAGCTAACTTCTGATGATTCATTAGATATTATTCATAATGTCACAACTACATAAAGTATGGGAAAGAGATAGGGCAGACTAGAGACATGATTCCATTTCTGGAAGATGGAAAGCAGATTGTTCTTTGCTGATGAAGCTGAGCAGTGGAAGCTGCAGTCCTCTGAACAAATTAACTTGGCTCCAACCTGCCAGAAATGAAGGTGGGGAGACGAGTTCATCCCTTATGAAGAATTTTGGAAGGAATTGGAGGTGCCTAGACTTGAAAACTGCTCCCGGAAAACCACAAAACCCTTTTATCATTTTGAAGGGCTGTTCTATGGTGTTCTATGGATTAATTCTTAGACTATTAATTACTTCCTATTGGCTCTACTAAAATAGATACATACCTGTTTGTAAAACATTCACATGGCTTTTTAAATATGTTAAACAAATCCTTTTATTCTCCCTATTATTTCCGCATCTTTAAAATTAGTATATCAGAAATTAAGCATAACATTTTTTAATCAAGCTTAAATAGTTTTGGGTAGCTGAAGTACCAACTTTAATGAAGAGATTAATAAAGACCACTGCCACTAAGAAGAAAGTGAGAATTAAAACAGCTCTTTCAAATATATATTATTCTCAAGTTGGAAACTTCACCATGATTAGAAGAGGTAGTTGATTTTGTTTGTTTTATAAGTAGGCAGGAGTGGGGAAATGGATAAAGAAAGGAATAGGAAGGATCAAAATTACATGTAATCTTCATCCTTGTATATAGTACTCAATAATATATAAATGACAACACTTAAAATAGGCAAATTAAAATTGCCACCTGATTGCAAATCCCATTTAAGATAAGATTTCATATATTCTGAAATGAATAGAGGCCAAGTTAATTCAGGAAGAAGTAATTTTTTTTCTGGCCTACTGAGCGGATATTTAAACAAGACAGATCTATCCTTAAGTCTTAAAGATTTAGATTATTTGATCATTTGCAGGGTTCTTACTGAAAAATAAGGCAAATATTTTCCCAGGATCTACTATGAGTACAAGTACTTGGCTTGAAAGAGAAGAATTTGTGGCCCCGCTTTTAAGACACAGTTGAGACCATATAAATAATTATGTATTTATTTACTTTTGCTTTTAAATTAATTTTTATCTCCTCCAATAATCTGTGAATTATCATGAAGATAAAGTCTCTCTCCCCTCTGCTCAGCATTTTATTACCCCACCTAACATGCAACTTGGTAGACAGCTGAGTCCTAAATCACAAATGTTATTACCATGAAATCTATAATACCTGGCTGTTCAATAAGATGGTGAGATCATTGAAATAAATGAACAGCATAATGTGATACGTACAGTAGCCAGTATTGTTGTTCTAGTAAGTGAACATTTAAATATGGTTAAGTGGTTTCTTCTTTGTATTTATTTAAACAGCTACATAAAGAATAAGACATTATTTCTCAAGTAAATTAACACTACTTTAAAATTGAATATAGATGCCTACAGAAGACTAAAGAGAAAGGTTAAGGAGGAAGGGAGCATCTGAAGATTTTTTTAACATTTTAATATTTAATGAAAATAGTAAAGAGAGACTATTACATGCCAAAAGTAGAATTCATAATTTTGTATTACTGTGGTCACAAATATGTAAATATATATTTACATAAAAGGCTAAAAAGAAACATATGAAAATGTTTACCTTTAGCTCATGAGTTCACTACTAATTTTTTCTTTCTTAAACATTTGTGCATTTTCTAAACCTACAAGAATGTAATCTCTTTACAATCAGATGTAAAAATAACAAGTTACTGCTATTTTTAAACATTTTTATTGCATAATATAACATATATACAAAGCAAAGAAATAAAAAAACAATAGTTTTCCTCTTCCACAAGTAGTTATATGACAGATCTCAGAGTTTGTCATGGGCTACCATATGATCCTCTCAGGTTTTTCCTTTTAGCTGCTCCAGAATATAAGAGACTAGAAGGCATAATTTTTTTTTTATCATCACAATTGAATTTTCTTTTTTATGAAAGATAATGTATATACAAAAAAGCAATAAATTTCAAAGCACAGCAATACAGTTAGTTGTAGAACATATTTCAGAGTTTGACATGGGTAAGATTCTCAGCTACCTTCATAAGTTTCACAAGAGCAAGCCTCAAGATCAAGGGAATGGCCTATTGATTTGGGTGTCCATAAAGTTTGACACAGAATCAGGGAATTCCCTGATGATAAAGTTTAATAGTTCCATATTTTTTCTCCCATCCCTCAAGGGACTTTGCCAATATATCTATTGTATTATATATATAATATATATAAATATATAAATTTTAGTATTTATTTATTTATTTAGGCTTGGGTAGGCTCCAGGAATCAAACCTGGATCTCCAGAATGGCAGGCAAGAATTCTTCCAGTGAGCCACCATTACACCGCCCTACCAATACTTTTTTATTATCTGCTTAATATATTCTAAGATGCATCCAGGCATTAGATTAAGCTACACAGGATTGAAGCACCTCTTTCTTATTCTGGGATCTCTGTGTTTCAGTTGTTCAACTGAGCTATACAGATAGATTGAGTTAGATTATATGCGACAGAAAATTTAGGTTCCAGGCCAAATAAACTTTACTTCCTTTGGTCTCAAAAAGTATGCATAGTTCTAAAATATAGACGTCTTCCTTATCCCTGTGTTCTGAATTACTTTGACCTCAACCTGATTAGCTTCATTCTTATCTCTAAATATCAGGTTATATATATGTGTGTGTGTATGTGTGTATGTATATATATATATAACAGCCTCTTGAAATCCGTTATTCTAATTACCACTAATGACTAAATGTGTCTGCTTTAAAAGCTTACAATCTTGGCCCTTGTTTTCTGGTAAGCATTTTCTAAAGAAGACCATACCATTTGTTGTTCTTTTGTTTCTGGCTTATTTTGCCTCACCAAATGCACGACACATCCATTCACATCCTTGCATGCCTCACAACTTCATTCCTTTTTGTAGCAGCACAACATTTGCTCATGAGTTCACCATAGTTCGACAATCTACTTCTCAGTCGATGCATCCTTCAGCCACCTACATTCATCAGGCATCATGTATAGTGCCCAAAGTCCATAGTCCATCAACACTCTCAATTTTAGATAATTTCATTTTTCCCAAGAGAAGGAAAACCAATAAACACACCCTCGTCAAATAGGGAATCTAAATCTTCTCTTAACTCTTGTCCCTCCCCCCATTATTTACTTCTGCTATTGCTGTGGTAGTGATGGATGTTTTCCTTTTAAACATAATCCATAGCATGCAATAGCACTTTTCCCCCTGTACGCTGCACTTGAGCACTCTTTGTACACAAATCATACCTTTGAGGAAGTTCTTGCAAAAACTTGTGTTTATTTCTTGTGTTAATCAGTTGAACTCGTAGGTCTATACAACCCCTTTCAATCTTGTTCATATTCAATATGGTAATATTAATTATACATCCACTAGAGAACTATTCTCTCTTTCATTCTTCACTTCATTTTTCTTTCACTTCATTCTTCTTTTTTAGGATGCTTTTAGCTATTCAGTGTCTCTTACACTTCCAAATGTATTTGGTAATGGCTTTTCCAAGTCTTCATTTTTGATGAAAATTTTTGATAACTGATTGAATCTCTTTACTTGTGATGGGTTTGTTGAGATCTTCTATTTCTTCCTGAGTCAGTGGAGCTTGTTTGCATGTTTCCAGAAATTTTTCCACTTCAACTAAATTGTCTAGTTTGTTGGCATATTGTCGTTCATAGTATCCTCTTATTTCCTTTATTTCCTCAGGGTCTGTGGTAATTTCTGATTTTACTTATTTGCACCCTCTGTTTTTTTCTTTGTCAGTCTTGCTAGTGGTCCATCAATTTCATTGATTTTTCTCAAAGAACCAACTTTTAGTTTTATTGCTTCTTTGTATTGTTCTTTTGTTCTTCCATTGATTTAGCTCTACTTTAATCTTTGTTATTTCTCTTTTTCAATTTGCTTCGGGGTTAGTTTACTGTTCTTTCTCAAGTTCTTTCAGTTGAAGTCCTCGATTTTTGTTCTTTTTTTGTTTTTTAATACATGCATTTAGGGCAATCAATTTCCCTCTCAGCACAGACTTTGCTGCATCCCATAAGTTCTGATAAGTTGTATTCTCATTTGATTCATCTCCAGATAGCTACTAATTTCTCTAGTAATTTCTCCTTTGATCCACTGGTTGTTTAAGAGTGTGTTGTTTAATCTCCATATATTTTTGAATGTTCTCATTGTTTGGTGATTATTGAGATCCAGCTTCATTCCATTGTAAGAAGAGAAAGTGTTTGAACAATCTCAATGTTTTTAAATTTATAAAGACCTGTTTTGTGTCCCAGTTATGATCTGTCCTACAGAATTTTCCATGAGCACTAGAGAAGAATATATATCCTTGTGTTTTCAGGTGCAATGACCTATTTATGTCTGGTAGGTCTAATTCATTTATCAAGTTGTTTAATTTCTCTACTTGTTTGTTGATCTTCTGTCTGCTTGTTCTATTTATAGAAGAGAGTGGTGTATTGAAGTCTCCTACTATTATGTTTGAAGCATCTATTACTCCCTTCAGTTTTGCCAATGTCTGTCTCATGTACTTTGGAGCCCCTTGAGTGGGAGCATAAAGGGATTGTCCCTTTAATTAATATATAGTGTCCTTCATTGTCTCTTATGATGTCTTTACATTTAAAGTCTATTTTGTCTGATATTAGTATAGCTACTCCTGCTTTCTTTTGGCTACAATTGGTGTGGAAAATCTTTTTCCATCCTTTCACTTTTAATCTTTTCGTATCCTTGTGTCTAAAATGAGTATCTTGTAAGCAGTATATACCTGGATTATATTTCTTAATCCATTCTGCCAATCTGCATCTTTTAATTGGTAAGTTTAGTCCATTAACATTCAAAGTTATTATTGAAAGGGTGTTTCTTGAATCCATCATCTTATATTTTGTATTTTATTTGTCAGATCTACATATTATTTTCTCTCTTTCTCTTTTTGTCCTTTAAGTTACCCTTACTGGTACTCTTCAATTCTGTGCCCTCCTCCAGACCTCTTTCTCCTGTTTTGTTTTGTTTTGTTTTTAACTTGCAGAACTTCTTTTAGTATTGCTTGTAGGATCAGTCTCTTGTTGACAAGTTCTTTCAAGATTTGTTTGTTTGTGAAAATTTTAATGTCTCCTTGTTTTTAAGGACAATTTGGCTGGGTACAGAATTCTTGGTTCGAAATATTTCTCTTTCAGAATCGTAAATATATCATACCACTGCCTTCTCAGCTCCATGGTGCCAGTTGAGTAGCCAAACTCAGTCTTATGTGTATTTCCTTGTGTATAGTAGACTGTTTTTCTCTTGCCACTTTCAGAATTTTCTGCTTCTCTTCAATGTTTGACGGACTGATTAGCATGTGTCTTGGGGAAGGCCTATTTGGATTCATTCTGTTTGGAGTTCATTGACTTCTTTGACTTGTATATTTATGTCCTTTGAAAAGGTGGGAAAGTTTTCCCCAGTTATATCCTCAACCACTCTTCCTAGCCATTTACTCTTCTCTTCTCCTTCTAGGACACCAATGATTCTTGCATTTTTTACTTTGTTTTGTCTATCATTTCCCTGAGATCCAATTCAGATTTTTCCATTGTTTTTGCCACTTGCTGTTTTGAGTGTTTGAAATCAGTTATTCTGTCCTCTCTTTTGCTTATTCTTTCTTTTGTCTCTTCAAATCTGTTGTGTGCCTTTAATATGTTTTTTATTTGATCAACAGTCTTTAATCTCTGTGATATCTGCTATTTTTCTACTTATTTTTTCACATTCCTCTTTATGTTCTTCTACTGTCTTCTTGATATCCTTTATGTCATTAGCCACCCCACTTATTTTATTAAGTATAGTTATAGGAGCATCTCTGATTAGTTGTTCCAAAGTCTGTGTCTTCTCTGGTGTTTTAATTTGGTCATTAGGCAGGGTTATATCTGTCTGCATTGTTATATGTTTAGTGATCTTTTGTTTCCATTGCATGTAATTATCTTGATTGATTTACTTTGGGAGTTGATTTCCTTCGTAGTCTAAAGCTTTATGTTTGCAGGGTGGACATGTAGCCGGATACAGGGTATGGGACAGGGCACAACAGTGAGGAGATGGATGGCAGCTCAGGTATATGTGCAGGTTGTGGATGTTACATTGGTGCTTGTGAACATGGGCACTCAGTGACCATGGAAAATATAGCTGTGCAAGTGCACAGGTCTGGGGGACATATTCCTGGTGTACACTGATCTAGGGTGTGGGGCCCTTTGTACTCATGTGCAGAGATATCGGCCTTAATCCTGCATGGGCTAGTCGCAGTTGTGATATAGCTGCAGAGGTCAGCACTTTCTCAGAGCTGGGAAGCATGACTGAGGGCTGTGCTCATGCTGTGGGTCTAGGTGTGGCATAACCTGATGTTCCCAGAGCTGAAGACCATAACTGGGAGCCGTGCATATGCGTGGGTCTAGAAGTGCCATAAAGTGATGCACAGAGCTGGGAAGATGGCGAGTTGAGACTGTGCGACACTATGGGAGGAGTTAGCCTGGGTATGGAGGTAAGCACCCATAGCATTATTGTATAGACGACAGCCTGCAGGGAGCAGGGAGTGGGAGGTAGCACTCGAGAGGGTTACAGGAAAGGTGGTTGGGCTGCATTTGGGGTGGAGGGTGGTATGGTTACATGTGCTGGATATTGGTAGAGTGGGGTGCTTGGAGCACAGGGAGTGGGGTTGGGTGATGGGGTTCAGTTGTGTGGGGAATGGGATGATTTGCAGGTCACAGGGCTGCACTGGCGAGGGTAGCATGTTCAAGGAACACAGCTGGGCTTAATTCCTAGCCCCTGTCTCCATCTATGCACTCTTGTGTGCTCCAGGCTTATTTTTGGCTTCTCAGCTTTTACAACCAGGGCCACTCTGTCCTTCTGGGGCTCCCGAACTTCAGAAAGACTCTCACTCCTTAGGGACCCTTGATTCCACCAGAGTCACCAAACTGATATCCAACAAATGTGGGGTTCTCTGCCTGAATGTGTTCAAATGACCAACTCCCGAGACACCAGGATTTCAAAAGAAGAAAGAGTTTATTGCTAAGCACAAGGCAATCAGATGGCCTCTCAGCCTAACAGTCTGTCTCCCCACCTCTGAAGATTTTGAAGCCAACTTTTTAAGTTTGCAAAATTATGTGATAATATAGTAAAATGGCAAGCAGAAGAACAAAGCAAAATTAAAGGTACAAAGCTGAGATAGATAACTAGTAGTATTTTCCACCATAATAAAATTATTTGGCTGTTTTAATATGGATAATATTTTAGAATATAAGCTATAGAAGTCCAGGAACACTGCCCATCTTTATTATTTCTCTTTCTTCAGAAGTTAGGAGGAGAATTGGTATGTATTAGGTGTATAATAAATATTCATTGAGTCCATGAATTAAATTAAACTGTCTTGCACTTTCCTTTGGTTAGAGTTCTTCAGTTGCAAAAAAGAATCTCAAATATATATAAATATAAACAACTTAAAATTAGAGCATAATAAAATAATTCACTTTCTTAATGATAATTTTTAAATCATTACATTTAAATTTTATTTCTATATCTATGTCCTGTTACCCTCCCCTTCATGCTTTTAATGCCAATGATTTTGTTTACCACTCAGTGAATAAACTACATGAGTCAATTAATCCCATATCCTACATTTATATTTATTCCCTTGGGTGATGAAAGGGGTTAATTATGTCTACCATTAGAAGATTTCTGACTACAAATTCCAATCTGCATAATGCATTAAGGAAACAGATATTAAAATGTTCATATCATGAAATACTAAATTTTATTCTATTTCCCTAATATACACATTTCTCCAAGTAAATCAATATCACAAACCTTTATATAGACAAAATATTCCTGTATGTGCTGGTTCGAAAGGATCCATGGACCCTAGAAAAGTCATGTTTTAATCAAAATCCCATTTCATAAAGGCAGGATAATCCCTGTTCAACACTGTATGTTTGAAACTGTAATCAGATCATCTCCCTGGAGATGTGATTTAATCAAGAGTGGTTGTTAAACTGGATTAGGTGACAACATGTCTCCACCCATTTCGGTGGGTCTTGATAAGCTTCTGGACTCCTGTAAAAGAGGAAACATTTTGGAGAATGAAAGCGATTCAGAGAGAGCAGAGAAGAACGACATAGCCACGAGAAGCAGAAGTCCACACGCCAGCGACCTTTGGAGATGAGGAAGGAAAACACCTCCCGCGAAGCTTCATGAAGCCAGAAGCCAGGAGAAAAAGCTAGCAGATGACTCTGTGTTAGCCATCTGCTCTAACAGCTGAGAGAGAAGCCCTTCTCACTTGAGAGAGAAGCCCTGAACTTCATTGACCTTCTTGAAACAAGGTATCTTTCCCTGGATGGAGGCCTTAGATTGAACATTTCTACACACTTGTTTTAATTGGGACATTTTCTTGGTCTTAGAACTGTAAACTAGCAACTCATTACATTCCCCCTTTTAAAAGCCATTCCGTTTCTGGTATATTGCATTCCGGCAGCTAGCAAACTAGAGCACTGTAGTAGACTCAGCGTTAGTAACAATACTCAATTTTACTGTCTTTAGATGAAGAATCCCATCATCTTAATGAGTCCAAAAAGAAATCAAATGTTGTTTAAAATACAGAAAATTTTAAGGAAGTTCTGCTTCTAAAATTTAACTTAGATTTTATAAATACCAAGCTTGTAGGTAATTTGTTATGAATTTACTTAGGAAATAAATTTACTTTTGTTAGATGTATTAGTAGTTCTTTCTTTTGGATTGATAAGTGGTAATCCATTGTATGAATGTATCAAAATTCAGTGAAAATATTGGTGTTTTCCACATCTGGGCCATTTTGATTAAGCTGCCATGCATACAAGTCTTTGTGTGGACATAAATTTCCATACCTCTTGGAGAACTATTTAAGAGTGGGATTCATGGGTCATATGGTAAGTATATGTTTAACTTTATAAGAAACTGCTTTAATATTTTCTAAAATGACTGTGGCATTTTGAAACCCTGTTAGCAATGTATAGATTTTTTTCTTTTCTTTTCTTTTTGCATGGACAGGCAGCAGGAATGTATGAGATTTTCAGTTGTTCTCTACCCCTGCTAGCAATGGATATTGTCGGGTATCCTATTACTTAAAAATCCATTTAATTAATTTATTTATGCCATTTTAGTGGATGCATAATGGTACTGCATGGTGGTTTTAATTTGTATTTTCTAATGACAAATGACATTGAGTCTAGTTTCATGTGCTTATTTTTTATCACCTCTGTGTCTTCTCTAGTTAAGTGTCTATTCAAATCGTTGCTCATATTTATATTGAAGTTGGTAGCAAAGATGAGATGTTCAGTCTGAAGTTAGTCTGATGCAAACATTTGAACATGACTAAGATTCAGCTGATTGCATTTGATCTATACCTCAGTTATTACATCCAAGCTGAACAAACACTTCATTGTTATCAGTATATAAATTAAGATAGAATCCATGAAACTGCTCCAATTGTCAAGGATGATGAATTGAGTAAAACAAGAGCCTGAGTTAAAACCCTCAAGTGAAATTATTTAAGAAATGAATTCAGGAACACAAATCAGCAAATAAAATTGATAAGAAAAAGCCAAAGGCCTAGTTAAGTGAAAAACAAACAAAACTAAACAAAAAAACAACCAAGATTACTCCAAAGGAGTGGCTCATTATGCTAAAAGGCTGCCAAGAGGTTAACTGAATTAAAATTGAAGGGTGTAATCTGGTTTTGGTAAAAGGGAGGTGATTGGTGAGAATAATGAAAGTACTTTCAGTAGAATGGTGGGGGTCGGCTACTGATCACAATGTAGTAGTGGAGAATTCATGGTATCATTGCCTTACCAGTTAGAGGTTGAGATACAAATTGATCAATTTGCTCAGAGGATTCCGGATAAATTAAGAACCACAGGAAAGCATCTGGTTTAGCTTCCTAGGTTGTTTAAAGCCAAAATCAAGAAGTAGGTCAGCTTTAAACATTGGGAATTTATAGGCTTACAGTTCTGAGGCTGAGAAAATGTTCAAATGAAGGAACCATCAGGGTGATACTTTCTTCCTGAAGACTGTTGGTAAGTGATCCTTGGCTCCTCTACCACATGACAAGACAGAGTCTGCTGATCTTTCTCCTCTTCTGGGTTTCATTGATTTCAGTTTCTTACTTTCATGGCTTTCTCCCTGAATCTCTGTATTCATTTCCATTTATGAAGGACTCCAGTAATTGAATTAAGACCCATCCTGGATGAAAATGGGTCACACCTCTACGGAAATAGCCTCATCAAAAGTCTTATTTACAATGGGTTCATACCCACAGGAAAGGATTAGATTCAAGAACATATTTTTCCGGGGTACATACAGCTTCAAACCACCACAACATCTTCAGTTTCATTTCAAGCATGTTTTTAGTCAGTTAGTCAGGATTGATTTGGGGTAAGCACATAACCCACCCAACAAATCTGATATTAAATCCAATAGCAATAACAACAGCCAAGCATGGGTATGATAGAATTACATTGACTACTAGGTCACAGAATTCTGCACCTCCTCGGCAAATATGCAGCAAGAGGATTTACTTAACTGCCCACCTTCAACCACAACATTAGGTATTTCACTGTTAGATATACATTTTAGGAAAAATTAATGTAATACATAAATTCCAGTTGTACTTGCTTTAAATCTGCTTTAGAATATTCTTGAGTTTACTTTTCTTTGGAACTCCTTCCTCACTGAAGTCCAGATTGCTTGTTTATATGGTCAAACCTGTATTTATTTTCCATTGCATTCAATTAACAAATATGCTTTCTTTTCTTTATTATAATGTGAAATACTCTTTTGTATATGTATCCTGCCAGATCAGATGCTATTGAGATAGTCCAATCCAAATTCCCTCTTCTTTGACTTTAATTTGTGTCAAATTAAACCCTGTTAACCCTGGTCCCTGGCCCTATGTTCTACTCAATAACTTTATTATTTGTAATATATACTATTGCATTGATGATTTATATTATATGGAATAGATATATAGATAGATACAAATGTCTCTTTATTTTAAAATGTCAACTTGAAGATGGCTTTACAGTTCTATAATCCTTGACACACAGCACAGTATTAGATCCTGATTACTGATATAAACTTACTGGTTCATTTGATAATTGAAAAAGTGAATAACAAAATATTTAATTAAAACAAGCATTTATATTACTTTGATTAAATTTAACTTTGTGTCAGTATGAGAGGAAATGGTAGATTTTTCTTTTCATTTAAAATATAAATGGTATATAATATAAATGAATCAAATGATTATGTACAGATTTTCCATAAGATATTTATTCATTTAACAAACTTGTACTCTGAGTACTAAACAAGTGTGAGAAGACACTGCCATATTGGAACTTGCATTTTATAGACAGTGATGGATAATACAGAAAACAAGTGATTCAGTCATGTTTAATGAAAGTAGAGGCTTCTTTAGATTCAGCAATACACGCAGGACCTTGAGAGACCTGCCAATCTATCAGCAAAGAAGGAATATCACAGTCCTGGAAAAGGACAAACCAGGGCCCTAGGACATGCATATACCATATGAGCAGTGGTGCTCAAATTTTAGCATGCATCAGAATCACATGAATTGCTTTATGAAACCCAGTTTAGTGGTCTGCACACCTAGAATTTCTGAATCAATATGTCTTGTGAAAATGACTATTTCTAATAAGTTCCTAGGTGGTGTTCACGATGCTGATTAAGGAACCACACTTTGCGAATCACCTGGTTTTAGACACTAAATGAGACCAATATGATGAATGCAGATCAAGGATGGAAAGGGATTCTGCAAGCTGAAATTGTACACAGGAGTCAGATCCACAGACTCACAATGGCCACAATAAAGAGCTTGATTTTATTCTAAGTGCAATGAGAAGATACTGAAGGGTTTCCAGTAGGGGAGTATTATGATCTGATTTTTATTTTTAAAATATCACTGTTATTAAAAAGATGGACTATAGGGGTGAAAAAGAGGAAACAGAAATATTTGTAGAATGCCATTGTAGTATTCTGATTGAAAGATAATGCTGATTTGTACAAGGATAATGTCAGTGGAAATGGATTTGCTAAAAGAAGAAATGTAGGATTGGGCAAAAAGGAGAAATGAAGGATCAGGTTGTTCACTTGAGCAGCAAGTTGTAATGGAGTGAGAGTAATTACAGAGAAGACCGAGAGAAGTTGCTCTTTTTTTTTTCTTTCCAAAGACCATATAAGCTTTTGGCTTGGGGATTCATGTAAATGAGAGAGTAGGTGTCTTAGAATGAGCCAGGCCTGGGTTTGGTATTCCTGCTCTGATACTTCCTAGCTGTGTGACCTCACCTAACCTTTCTGAGCCCAAGTCCTTATTTAAAATGGGGACATACCCATTCTTCAGGGCTACTGGGCAGCCTGAGTGAGAAAGCATATGTGAAGTGCTCAGATAAGGTGTGGCTGAGGACAGGCACTCAACAAGTGTCTGCTCCCACTGTATTTCTCTACCTTCTCCAAGTTTCTCCTGGATGTATCCTAAAGAAAACCAGTTTATTTTAAGAAATGAAGATGTATTCTATCTATCCCTTCCATCCTGCATCTTAACCCTATGCAGACAGGCATGGGTTGCCACCCAGTAAGAGGCCCTCCCTTCTGAGAATTCCACTACTAGAGATTCATTCCTTTGCCTTGGAAAGATTTTGTGGTCTTCAAGACATACCTTATTAATTGAGAAGGTATAATGCCTTAAAGAGTTGGGGTTATGTCATTTAACCATGTTACCTATAGCCTTTAAGGGTAGGTTTTAATTATTCACATAAGTGAAAAAGAAAAAAGCAATACTAAATTCTTCCAGATCAAGAGGTCAAGTGTCCTTGGAGTTGACTAGTTCCACTCCGGATTTAGTTGTTCTGTGTCTTTTGACACATCTCTTCATTCTTTGCAGACTCTGTTTGCAAAGTCTGGGGAGAAATTTGAATAGCAGAGCTTCCCTTAGCCTAAGGGCTGATGAAAAGAGGGAAAGAGGTCAAGCAGGGGTTCAGTAAGTGCCCAGTTGGTAAGAGCCAACACACGAAAGCTGCCAGCTAACCTCTAACGACGCCCTCTTAAATGTCCAAGTTCCTTGGCGATCTCAGTGAGATAGAGCAGGAGTTTCAGAAAGTTCATCACCTTCCCTCCTAAGGTACCTGTGAGGAAAACATCCACAGAGTTTGGGAGCACCCGGAGGGGATAGAGTGATGGTGGGGTGTGTTGAGCAGCGATGTAGGGGGCTCAGACACCCAGTGACAAGTACAACCACTCGCCGTCATCTTTTCCATCACCTTTCCAGGCCTGTCCTAAGCCAAGCCACCAGAAGGTTCTTAGGCACACGAAGTTTCCCAAACACGGCCAGGCCAGTGGCAGCCTCAAGATGTTGCTTTAAATGTTTTTTATTTAAAGATTATATTTTAAAACTTTTATCTAAACTTTTTATCTTTTATTTAAACTTTTATTTTTTAAAACTTTTAAATTTAAACATTAAAATTTTTAAATATCCAGTATTTATTTAAATAAATAAGTAATTAAATTTCAGTAAACAAATTCTATCACTACTATAAAAGGGGAAAAAATTATACCACACACATAAGGAATCAATAAGAAAAAAACAACTGGGAAGAAGGAAGGGAGGGTGGAGAATGAAAGGGAGGAGAATGAAAGACAGCAAAGATAAAAGTTCTAGTATTAAATTCTAGTTAGATGCCATTGCCTGCAAGAAGAATGCCAAATAGAAGTGTCTTGGTTTTAGCTAGACCAGCACAAAACTGATGCTTCCTCTGTGTCCAGTTGGAAAAAATAATAGAGTGAAAGGGAAAGGCTTTCTCACTTAGATTCTCTTCTCAAGCTTCCGTCACCTTAGTTAATATTATTTGGTATCATGGTGGGGGAACAAACACAAACATCCACTCCAAAAGTCAGTGTTTAAAACACTCTGCAAACTGCCTCTGTTATAATCCTCTAAATTGATAATAATAAAAGTGGTGACCATGGGAGATGGCATTTATTGAGCAATTACATAGGTCTAGGCACAGGGAGAGGGGCTTGAGGTTCCTATATCATTTGGTCCTCCCAGAATTATAGGCAAGGAATGCTGGGAGGAGCAAGGGGCAGTACTCAAGTCTGGACCTGCCTCCTCCCTCTCCCGTCTCCCTCCTCCCTCTTATACTGACCCCTCCTTGTGACATGTCCAGAGTTGGAGAATGAGGTGACAACTCATCACTTATGCAGCTCTGTTCATAACAGAGGATTGTTTAATAGTTTTAATGGTGTGGGAAACAGCTTAGAATACAAAATGTGCTGTTTTATTTTTTTTTAATTAAAGGAAACCCCCCAAAATGGTAACCAACTGGATGTCTGGGTGAAGTGTCCATGGAAGTTTTATTTCCTCTCCTTTTCCATTTTGTAATTTCAAACTTTTCTTCTATGAGCCATATGATGCTTTCATGCTGGAAAAATCCATTTTATTCACAACATTTAAAGAGTAGCTCTTCAGATGATTAATTTGCAATATCTATTAGATTTTAAATAACTATGTGACCTGTGGCCATGCCAGGACGAGGTGGATGGTGGTAGCTTTATGCTCCCCACTTCTGTTCTAATTTTCATCAGTCCCCTTCCCCTATCTCCACTTTCCATAAAGAAACACAATTTACATTCTGAGAAACTTTTTTCTTATTGCAATGCAAATGCCCACTCACATAAGGCCCCTAGACCCCATTCGGGGTGCTCTTACATAAAAATTCTAGAGGTGTCTTAAGCAAACTCTTTGATCAGGCAATTCTAGGACTTGATGCTAAAAATCTCTCATATAAATGCACAAAGGTTTACGAGCACTGATGATCTCTGCAACCAGATGTAGGAGTTGATGAGGAAGTGGTCAGATAAAGTACACTCGCGTCACAGACCAGGGGCTCCAGTCACAGGTGGGTGCATCTCCCAGCAGACACTGGACAAGGTCTGTAGACGTTCTTGATTGTCACAACTGAAGGGTGATACTGGCAGTTAGTGGGTGGACGCCAGGGATGTCGCTAAACCACCTACAGTGCACAGGACAATGAAGACTTATCTGGCCCAAAATGTCAATAGGGCTGAGGTTGAGAAACTCTGCTATAGGTTATCACCCAGCTTTAAAAAAATGAGGTGGATGCTACGTTCAAGACACAGTGTTCAGTGGAAAATAAAAGGGAAATCATAAAATATAGGCAGTGTAGTATTATATATGTAACCATATTGTAATATATATGTAACCATAGTTGCAACACACACAAACACACAAAAAGGAGAAATGAAGGATCAGGTTGTTCGCTTGAGCAGCAAGTTGTAATGGCGTGAGAATAATTACACAGAAGATCGAAAGAAGTTGTTCTTGCATTGTTGATATTGTGGGGCTTTAGGCCACATCTTGAAAAACCAGTAGAGAGGAAAAAGTAGTGAAAAAAGAAAAAGAAATATTATGGACCTAAAAGAAAATTGTAATACAAGAAAGAGAGTAGTCTACTGTGTTAAGCACTGTTGAGTGATGGTTATACATGAGATATAAATTTAATTAGACAATAAAAAATGATTGATAATCTTGACAAGAGAAGTGCCATTTAAGAAATAGAGATAGAAGCCTGGTTTTAGTGATCCAAATAGAAAATGAAAAAAGCAAATAATTGGAGCTAGCACGTGATAACAAACCTTTCTAATTCACTTTTAAGGCAAAAAATTGGGCTAGTAGAAAGAAAGGATTGTGAGTTCACTGCAAGTTTTCAATTCAGAGATGGTAGAATTATTTTATGTGTTTGTAAAAATGATCAGCAAAGTAAGAAAGACTGGTGAATGGGATAAAAGAAAGAATGAAGTATCTGGAGAATGTTTTTGAGGATGAGATCCAAAAATAAGTAGAAGGACTGGCCTTTCACAAGATGAAGTACTTTATTTCCCCTGTAATTGGAGACCAAATAGAGAATAAGGGTACAAGATGATGATTTGTTTGTTGGTAGAATGATGATGAAGTTCCACCATATTGCTTTCTATTTTCACAATGGAGAAGTTGCAAGGCTGTCGGTGGAAAGAAGGTAAAAAAGAGGAAGTTTGAAATAATTATCTTGGCTATTAAGCAGTTGAAATTTTGGGAGAGTGAGCAGTGTTGACCATTTGAAGTATGAAATCATGAATATAAATTGAATAAATCAGCCAGTATGAAATTTATCCAACAATTTCAAACATTGAGATGAAGACCTAGAAGAGTAGGGAAGGGTTTTGTTAGTAGTGAATGAGGAATAAAGGAATTGAAATACTTGTAAGGGAACTATTAAAGCATTACACCATGGAATCTAAGCCGAGAAGGTGAGAAATGAAGATTAGAAGGGATACTCTAAAGAGAGATCAATGAATGAGAGGTCTATAGGCAGTTGGATAATTGTCACAGTATAGGCAATAGAGTTGATGAGCTGGAAGGATAAATTTTTTATAACAAATATGCTGCCCAAATATTCATATTATTTGTTCAAAATACATCGCATCCTCTCTGAAAGTTCTACTAAAATTTGAAGCTAGTATTTCAAATGTAGCAGATGAACCATAATGCAGGGACATGGATATCAGGGACAGGTAATTGTTAAAGAGAAAAGAAAAGCAATAAAGAAACAGATGATCTAAGAATAAAAACCAGAAAATTCATTTCTCTTTTTAGCTACTGCCAGACAAACGCTTTATCACTTCCCATAGTGTAGAGGAACCAGAAATCAGTGCTTAAAATATATGATAGATATATTTTCATTTTATTTATCATTTACAATGTATAGAATTAAGCTCAAATGTTAACTTTACTCATTCATTAGATAGTGCAAGCGACAATTATCTCAATGAATCTCTTTTCCTCTCTCTCTAATGTTCTAAGTTAAAACACCTTCTTGGGTTTTATTAATTATACGTTTTTAAACAAGCTTACAGATAAAAAATGAAAGATTGGTAAGCAAATGTTGTTAAATCTTTATATTAAGTGCTTTGAACCATGAAAAATGATATTGTAGAAGTACAATTATTTACCTGGAAAGAGTGCCATAATGTATTGTTGAGAGACAAAAAATAACAGGTTGAAAAAAATATAATGGTAGTATAATGTCAATGCTCTAATATTCAAATATATTACTGTGTATGAATGGACATACACAGATAGTAAATATGTTAACAATTATCTTTAGAAAGAATAATGTTAATTTTATTAAAGTTTCCCTCTGTATTTTCTATTTTTCCCAATGAAGAAGTACTGCATAAGCACTTTTTTTTATTATACCCAAGTAATTTTCCAAGTTTATTTTAAAATCTGAAACACAAGATATTGGGCAGCAGCCTAACTCTTCTTCTTACAAGATGCTGTCTTCCTCACTTCACTTTGATTGCCATATATTAGATTTGGATGCTTCGCTCTCCAAGCCATGGTAATCAAAACTTGTATTTCCATGCTGCAGAGTATATATAATTAAACAGTATTAAAACTGCCTGACCATTTTTTTCTATTATAGAAATAAATTTTTTCTCAAGGGAAATATTTGTGTGTATGAATCCTTTCAGTTCCACCTTTCTTGTTGAGCTATTGAAATGATCTGTTCTGCTATCGTGAAAGATAAAAAGAGATTACTATCACCAAGTAAAAATAATGGGTAATCTGAAAGATCCTCTTTTATCTATAGAAAGGCAAGTAAACAAACAAAAATTCTATCACTCTTAAAAATAACTGTAAAGCATCCTAGAAAACTCTACTCTATAAATAACATCTCCTTTTACTCTCTGATATATTTATTTTTATTTTTCTTTCACTTTCTTGAATATTTTCTTATATTTTTCTTTTCTTTTTCTGAATATATCTTGTTATTATGTGAGAAAATTGGTATCTTAAAATTTAAGATCTCTCTAAGAATTTAAGATCATAAAAAGTTATGATCATTTTATAACTTCTTAATTACTTAGTACAAAACTAACCTCATGTTGTATGCTTTTTCTTTTTTTTTTTTTTTGTTGGGTGCATGGTCTGGGAATCAGACCTGGTTCTTCTGCATGGAAGGAGGGCATTCTACCAGTGAATCACATGTTCGCCCTGTTACATGCTTTAGACCCAATATTAACATATTCACTTTTTTCTCATTGACTCTTCTACATTGGCTCACAATTTTAGCCATTAATTGTTGATTCCTATAAACTACCCAAGTACTGTTTGTGGCAATATAACTAATTAAATATTTTTTGTTTTAATAGTAGAGATTTTTAAAATGACAGCAGAGGCCATTTTTTTTCCAAATTAACTATAGAAATTGTAATTGCAAATAAAAGCAATATTCTATCTGTTTATATAAGTTCACATTCACTATTTCAATACAAGTTTGACCAAGGCAGGATGACTGCCTAAAATACATCTGTCTTTCCCTCAAATGTTCTTTCTCTAACATAATATCATCACTCCAAGGAGCTTATGGATACATCAAACCACAAAGCGGTCTCTTCCTTATGGTGGATTTCACTGATAAGAAAAATGTCTTTATATTATTACATTTATCATAAGTCAATCAATGAGAACAAAACTGAATGAGTTGGTTGTCTTTAATATTTTACAATTTGTCATAACACACATTGAACATGTTTGCTTTAAAATTATAGTCATTTGTTTAGTTAAAGTTTCTTTTCATAAAATAAAATAAGGAATATAAGCTTTTCTCAGGGGGGTGGGTAGGGGAGGTGTTCTTAACTGCTAAAACAAATACCGTATGATGGGTTGGCTTAAGCAGCGAGGCATAAGCAAAGTAATGCTCTCTCCCAGAATGACTGTGGCATTCCAGGGCTAATTGCTGGCAATGATTGGGGCTTAGCTTTTCTGTCACAGAGCAATGTACATGGCAGTATCTTTTGCCTCTATTATAAGCACAGCGAACATCAGATGGAGCGAAAAGCTGACTTCCAGCTTCTGGTTGCTCCCTGTGGCTTCTCACTCCATCTGATATTCACTCTGCTTAGAAAGGACTCCAGTAATCTGTATGAAAGCCCAACTTGATTCAGTTGGGTCTTATCGTAAATAAACATCTTGAAGAGATCTTATTTACATTTACATCCAAATTCACCAGAATGTGGACCAAGACTTTGTCCAAATTGGGATGCACATTTCAATTCATCGTGGCATTAATGAAGACTCTAAGATATAAAATAAATATTTACATTGCCCACCCCAAAGCAAACAAGCACAGAATTCCCCAGTCAGTGATACCTCTCTGACTGTCAGTTCACCACAATTCAAAACCAAATACTTATTCATTCTAATTATTTGGAGCATTAAAGTTCTGATTACCTTTGTCCTTATACGTAGGTACTCAAAACATGGATGTGGAAACTATTTGTATAAAGGGAATTATAAATATTTAGGGTATGTGGATGTTTTTGGAACTACTCAACTCTGGCATTGTGGCATTAAAACAGCCATAGAAATTATGTAAACAAGTGGGATTTGCTCCAATACACATTTATTTCTCAAAACAGGGACAGTTCTGTTTCTAGAACATGATGCCCTACTCACCCCCTCAAAATACAATTAAATATGCTATAAATAATTCAAAAGACAGTATAAAAGTACTCCAAAAGCTGCAATGAAGAATGTAGATGGGTTAAGGAAATTAGCCTTGAAGAAAGCCAACCCAGTTGTTCCTTCAATTTTCATTTCTTGTCCCATATATCCTGAACTGGTTGTTGGAGAGGCCTAAAATCTAGGCCTGCCAGTAGGGGTAAAAAGACAATAAAAAAAAGAGAGGCCTCCTCTTTCTGTTCAAAGGGTCAGAAAAGTGGAAGTTCCACACTCCAGGAACTAGCTGATTGCTACATTCACCTACATAGGCAGCTTCAAAGCCCCTCTGTACTGACATAGGACTGACCTAAGCTTGGGGCAATAGTATATGAGCAGATCCATCCAAAGATTCAGTATTCATGTCTCCCTGTACACCATCCAGTGGCATAAAAAGACTCAAGCTCTTTAGCTTCTGTCCCCCTCCATATATGCACAAAGTGTGGACTGGCAACACCAGGCAGCCCAAGTAAACAGCTTTTGCCACTGTTGATGACAGAGGTGCAAATTGAGTGGGATTTCCAATAGCAACTGAAGGATGAAATAGGTCAAAAGATTATTGGAAGTTATCTGAAAATAAATCATCTTTAGGAATTCAGGCCATAAACGTAAGCAGGAATCTACATTTAAACCTACATGTTAAATGAGAAGATTTAAATATGATCAAAAGTCACAAACATAAGAGCTAAAATATCTAAGGTACAATAAGAAATCACCAAGCATACAAAGAACCAAGAAAAACACAATTCGAATTCAAAAAGTAAATTAATTAATGCAATATCAAGATAAATCAGTTGTTGGAATTATCTTACAAAGATTTAAAATGGCATCATAAAAGTAATTCTACAAATGCTGAAACAAAGTAATAGAAAATATCAAAAATATGTAGAAGTTATAAACAGTATTCAAAGGAAATTCCAAACCTGAGAAATACAATAGCTGAAATAAAAATCTCACTACATGGTGGTACTTGATAGTACAGGAAAGATAACAGAGGACAGAAACAACAAACTTGAAGACATATCAATAAGATATACTCAATCTAAATAACAGAAAATAAGCAAAAAGAGAAAAGAGTCCCAGGAATCTGTGGGACAATAACAAAATATCTAACATTCATATAATCAGAGCCACAGGAGAGAAGAAAAAGGAAATAGGAATGAAAAACTATTAAAAATAGTGGGTTCAACTTCTTAAGTTTGGTGAAAGAGATAAACATCCAAATTCAAGATTCTGAGCAAGTGTCATATTGGTAAAACTGAAGAAATGCACATTAAGGCATATCATAACTAAACTCCTGAAAACCTGAAAAATAAAGATAAAAAAAAACAATATATAATCTATAGAGGAATACCAAATCACATGACAGTGGATTTTCATCTAAAACTATGGAGGCCAGAGGGGGTGGAACAACAGTTTTCAAGTTCTGAAAGAAAAAGCTATCAAGCATGAATTCTGTATCCTGAGAAATAATCTTGATGATTAAAATGAGAAATAAAGACATTGTCAGTCAAAGGAAAACTAGGATAATTTGTTGCAAACAGAATTCCTGAGAAAATGACGAAAGGTAGTCATGCAAACAGAAAGAAAATGATAAAAAAGATGTCAGAAAGGAAAGAACATGGAAAATAATGAAAATATTAATAAAGTAGAATGATACTTCATGAGTCTTTTTAATCATATCTCATGACAAGCAAAAATTGTCACACCATTTGATATACATTGTGCTCAATAAATGTATTTAGGTGAACTATTTAAGGTAATTATCTATTTTCATAAATAGAGAGGGTAAAGGGACCTAATGGATGTAAGGTTGTTAAGTCAAATCCAATAGGCTGAAATAAGTTACTTATGTATATATTAATATTTAGAAACCACTATGAAAACTATGCAAAGAAATGCACTCAAGAGCATTATAAAGAAATGAAACAGAAATCTAATAAATGTTCAAGTAACATGGAGGAAGGCTATAAATAAGAATAGAGGAGGCAACAAATAAGATTCAAATAGTAAAATGACAGATTTAAACTCTAACAATAAATAATTTTAAAATGTAAATTTTCTAAATACAACAATTAAAAGATAAATGGTATTAGAAAAAACACATGATACAATTTTACTCTGTGTACAATAAATTTGCTTAAAACATAAAAATATAAGTAGATTGGAAGCAGAAAGAAATGAGAAATATATCATGCAAACATTAATTATTATATTAATAATATAACAGCAGTTATATTAATATCAGATAAAATAGACTTCAAAGCAATTTACCATGAACATGATATAATGATACAAGCATCAACCCATCAGAAGATATAGCAATATTAAACACTAAAAACCGAACTTCAAGTTCATGAAATAAGAGACTATTGGAAACGAACTCGGTGAAACAAATGCAAAATAATAGTTCTGGATTTTAACATCGCACGTTCAAAAGTTAATAGAACAAATACACAGAAAATAATCAAGGATATGGAATGCAACAAAACTATCAGCCAATGATCTAATCAACATTTATAGGAAACATCTCCCTAACAACAGAAAAATACACATTTTCATTTGCCCGTGGAACATTTATCAAGATAGAGCATATTCTGGGTAAAAAAAATATATAAAAAACGTAAAAGATCAGTAAAAATCAAAGCTTAAAAATGCAATTCTGTTAACAATTACACCAAATAATTAAATGCATAGTTATAAAACTAAGAAATCATGAATAGAACTTGCATGATGAAAATTATAAAAAATGATGAGAGAAATCAAAGAAGTCCTAAACACTTGGAGAGACAACATAGTGTTCATGGATTAGACAACTCAACATAGTAAAGAAGAAAGTAATTCTTCTTAAATGAATCTAAACTGTTACCACAATTCCTATCAAAATTTCAGCTAGGTTTTTACAGACATAAATAAGTCTATTCTAAAATTTGTATAGGGTGTTAGTTAAAGATCCTCTTTCATTCTTTTGGCTGTTGATATCCAGTTCTCCCATGCCCATTTATTGAAAAGACTATTCTATCTTATTTTGGTGGATTTGGGAGCCTTGTCAAGGATGAATTGACCATAGTTTTGGTGGTCTACCTCTTCATCAAAGGATCAAAAGGGAAAGAGGAGTTATAACAGAGAAGATAGGATTTAACGAATGAATATGATTGCCGAACCACTATATTGATTTTTTTTTAGCCTCTGATGTTTTGGAGAAGCTAGAAGGAAAAACCTGAAATTGTGGATTGGTAATCCATATAAAACTGTAAAATCTCTTTTGTAATGACTTGTTAAAATGTACTTTGAAAATTATTGCTTTTTCTTTTTTTGTGTATCTGTTATATTTCACAATAAAAATATTAAAATATATTTAAAATTATAGCTATTTCTTTCAAAATTCAATTGCAGTAGCCAATATCTTATAAAATAACTCAATTTGCAAATTAAGGCATTATTTATTAATTGTAACTATATATGAATATAAGAAGATTGAATCACCATAAGCCTGATAATGTTCAATGAACATATAATAGCTCTGCTGCCTTCAAAAAAATCTTGCATGATCAGAAAAAGAAGTATATAGTTGAAAATAACAAATCATAGCCAAATCATCATCGAGCCAAATCACCAGCCTATTTATTGTAGCTCGGAATTGACTCAAATGTAATTTCCCAGTGTTGATGAGGACAGTCTTGTGTTTATGTAACTTTCTTTCAAAGGAGGTCAGAAGTCTTTAGATTTCAATTGTCAGTCATAAGACAACACATATATTCAATTTTCTCTAATAGAGCCAGGTGACATACCTAAAGCAAGATTAATTATTAAAACCTTCATTCTTATGCCATCTATGATAAATATGGTAGATACTAATTCATAGAAGGGCAATGGATACAGTTTCCTCATCAGATACTGCTTATCTTATAAGTTGGGGGAAAAATACTGTAGGATGAGAGAAAGTATTACTCTAATAAAACTGTTTCACTTGTGAAAATGTGTTGGGAAAAGTTGTTGTCAAAGCTGAGCTTATCAGTCTTTACATGGCAGCTATCAGCCTGAGAAACTTTACAGCTCATTAATATAACTTGGCCAGAGAGGCCAGTAAAGGACTGCAGATTCTTGTCAAGAACCATAAAACTATAATAGATCTCTATTAAGCTATATAGTATTCCAAGAGGGATTTATTTTTTATTTGTCTAAGAATTTATCTATTGTGATCAGACAGTATATTGTGAGCTCTTATGAAGAACTGTGGTGAACATTTAATAGCAACATATTATTACTGTGATTATTATAGTTATTCTGAAGTTCTTAAGTAGAGAATTGGAGAAAGTACATCTGATGGAACATTTACCACTCTAGCAATTTTACTGGAACACTGAAGTCTCTTTTTAAAGGCCCTTAAAAATGGAACTTATGAAAAGATGGGTTCAAGAAAATGTCATTCCTTTGAAATACATTTCCTCCAGTTGCCACTTCATAAGTAAATTAGTTTTCTCACTTGCTCTTTCCCCTTCCATTGTACATGAAGCACTGTAAACCTGTACATTAATGATCACCAGTTACATAAATGGTAAAATAAGAGACCATTATGTCACAAATAAATAGCAGCAGTAGTAGCTGGTAAATAATGTTAGCCATTACACTCTACTTGCTGTTCCCAAAGTGTGACCTGCTAAGACGACCTTTGGAAATATGTTATCATTTGGAAGGTTAATCACATGCTAAAAGAAATCCTTGGGGGAAAAAAAAAAGACATGATTTTGGCACCACTGTTTTTTAAGCTTGCAAAAATCTAAAAAATATGATAAATTCAAGTTGAAATTATGCAGGGGCTATGGGTTACCTTTGTCATTGGATCAGTTGAATTCTAAAAGCTAGTCCATTTTCAACATGGCAGAGATAGCAATTCTTACATTTTGAAGACATTTTCTTGCCTATCAATTTACCATTAATGGATCACTTTAACCTAAAGCAATTTACCCAGGAAACTCTGCTTCATTTTCCTCATTATTCTTTCATAGACTTCCTTTAAAATGAACATATTTGTCTCCTCTTGCATACAATAATTTACTATATTATGACGATGTCATACTAATACTAGTAAACTATGGAAATATTTTAAATAAAATAAAACCTTCATCACCTTTAAGATAACTAATATTGGGCAGGCCACGGTGACTCAGCAGGCGGAGTTCTCACCTGCCGTGCCGGAGACCCAGGTTCGATTCCTGGTGCCTGCCCAAGCTAAAACAAAAGATTACTAGTGTTCAGATTTCTAGGAAAGAAGGCAATGTAGAGAAATTCAGGACTCGGTCCTCCCACAAAATAACTATTAAATAAGCAGGAACTGTCTGAAACAGCTATTTTGAAACTCCAGTGGCCTGAAAAACACTGTAGAGCATCCAGAGAAAAGTTAGAAGAAGAGACTTAAATAAATTAGAGTAAAGACCAATAAATTGTTCTTTCTGCACAGTGGTACTAGCACCCTTGCCTTACGAGCATTGCAGGCTGCTGTAGCATCCCTGGCTAGCTGCTACTGACAGACAGAGACACCCAATTCCTCTTCCTCGAGAAGAGGGGTATGCATGGCTGAGCACTGATCATGGCTTTTGACTAGCAAAAGTAAGACAGGGAATATCCTGCACACGGCATTCACTGTGGGCAGACTTCCCTGACAGAAGGGCTAAAGCTCAAGAAAAGCTCTCATCACCTGGTTGCAAAACCAGGAAACTGATATCCCAGGAAGTAAATCCAAGAGTTAACATTTTTAAATATTGAAATGTACAGTGTGCAACAAAAGAGTACAAGAAACAAAGAAACAAGAAATGAGGGCCTATCCAAAGGAAGAGGATAAAAATATAGAAAACACCAATGAAGAGAATTAGAATGTGGATAAACTGAACAAGGTTTTAAAAAAAAATGTTCTTAAAAATGCTTAAGGGGATGAAGGAAAGTACAGAGAAAGAACTATATGTTTTCAGGAACAGTGAATCAGTAATATGAGCCTAAAGAGACTGAAAATTTAAAAAGAAACAGAACTACTAGAATTGAAGACCACAATAACTAGAATGGAAAATGTTCAGGAGTCTTTTATGAGCAGAATGGAGCTAGCATAAGAAAGAATCAAGGAATTTAAAGACAAGATAATTGAAATAAATCACGTTGAGGGGCAGAAAGGAAAAAGAAGTATTAAAAGTAAAACTAGGGTGCATGTAGAATGCTCACCTTCCATGCGGGAGACACGGGTTCAATTCCTGGACCATTTCCCTCCACCATAAGAATAAAAAAGAAAGAAAAGCAAAACTAGCCTAAGACAGCTATTGGAATACATTGAGTGAACCAGAATGCACATATGAGTGTCCCAGAAGGGGAGGAAAGAGAGCATGGAAGGAATATTCAAAGACATAATGATGAGAACTTTCCAAACCTAATCAAAGACATGAATATACACACTAGGAAGTTCAGAGAACACCAAACATGATTAAACCTGAAGAAATATAAATCTCATCATATAGTAATTCACTATAAAATGCAAAGGACAAAGAGAGAGTTCTGAAAGTTGAAAGTGAAAAGCAATGTCTCACATATATACAAACAGTGAATCCTATGTTAAACCGTGGACTTTAATTATTAATACAATTATAAAAATGTGCTATCATCAATTGTAACCAATGTTCCACACCAGTGCAAGGTACTGGTCATGGGATGGTATATGAGAATCCTGTATTTTATGCATGATTGCTCTGTAAACCCATGACCTCTCTAATAAAGGAAAAGAATGATTAATAGTGCTCAGTAATCAATAGGAAATTAGTAGAACGATGTTCTGTTCTGAGCTGGTAAAACAAACAACAAATTGAAAAACAGATGACCTGAATCAAGATATTTCTATTACTACTAAAGAAGAAAATATTTTAAAAAGACAGAGTTAAGAATCAGGGTGAGGAAATGGTGACTTAAAAATTATTACCTCTATATCTAGGTCAAGATTAGTGGAATTTGGAACAGCTCTATCAGTATTATGAGCATTGGGTATAATTACTTTACACAATATTTTAAGGAAAGAGTGGTGTTTGCCTTTGAAAAGAACTAATTGAATCCTTTCCTTGCTTACTGAATACAAAACTAAATCCAAAATCTTGGCTACTTTAAAAAACATAATGCTTTAAATACAGACTGAAATGTAGAATTGAAATTCTAATCTCTTAGAGATTCAGATTCCAATTTGCCATGGACAGCAGAAATCACCATAATGTGTCACCATACCTGGGGAGACTTTACATACCTCATGAAGATGGCAATAATAAAATGCAGTGGAAACTTATTTTACATAGATCACAAGATTATACATCAATTTAGTCACATTTAATCATCTTTAGACTAAAGTTCAACCACTTTTGGAAGAAGGAATGAATGGAAGGAATGCACCCTTAACAAGAATATCTAGACCCAGAATTTGCCTTTGTTTTCCTGGAGACAAATCTTGCTAAAAATCCAATGGATTAAAATTAAAACACCAAGAATAAATGTCCCAGAAAGACATCAGCTGGTAAACAGATCTTTTCCACAAGCTCAAGTATACCCTGTCGATGCCTCCTTTGGATTTATTAAAGTAAGCAATCCAGGAGATGATTATTATATTACCTGAGAGTTGTGAGAAGCCAACTTGAATTTGAATTATAAGAGCCATGAAATATGACTTAGACGGGCCATTTAATTCAAACTGTCACTACCTGTAAGGAGCAATGTCCTTTCCTGTTGTTCCTTTGTTCTTTCCTTCCAATACAATTGTATCTAGTGACTTCACTGTACTGGTGAAAAATTATGAAATTTCTTCTATCATTGTGTTACAGTGAGTTGAGTGATAAAGGTATAGCACAGTGTGACAGGTGTTAAAATAAGGACAATGCAGATTTTGGGGGTCATGGAATGCCACCTATGGTGATATCTAAACTGCAATATGAAAGATCTGTAGTTGTTAGGTGATACATATGGGGTAGCATTTTAGTTAGAGGAAGATAATCTGTGATGGGCCATGGGAAACAGGCTTTGTAACGAAACAAGCCCTTAAGAAGGAAGGGTATGGAGAAATCGGGCCAGCTAAGACGGTAAAGCAGAATGAATACCATGTCACACATAAGGTGAAGTTTAGAAATGATCCTAAAAGCAATACAGGGCCACTGACAGATTTAGGACAGTGAAGGAACATGGTGAGATTTTTGTTTTAAAGATAACTCCTTATGTTGTGAGAGAAATGGATCAAAAGATTGGAAGAGTGCAAGACAAAGGTACTTATGTATTAGTATTGTTATAGTAATTTCAAAGAAAGATAAAAGATGTTTGGTTTGGAATAAAGACAGGAGGGTCTGTCTATAATATGTCGTATTTTTATAGATGTATCATATTTTTGAGGTAGACCTATAATGAGTTTGTGATTAATTGGAGGTTGGGCATGAGGGTGAGAGAGGATTCAAGAATGATGCTCAGCTTTCTGGTCTGCAAAACCTTAGGAATATAAAATGGTGCTGTGAGTTAATTACGATAACTCCAAACAAAATTTGAAGCCTTAATTGGTCTGTTTGATATTAGAATTTTATATCCATTGGAATAAGAATTTCTCCCCAAGTCTCCAATTAAAAAAATAATAGACATTTTTACTTAATGCTTACTACAGATTGGTTATTGTATCAGGGTTCTCCAGAGAACCCTAATATTAAGGGATATATAGTACTAGGCTATATATAACTATACACACACACACACATACACACACACAGAAGCATGCACACATATTTTTTAAGATTTATTTTAAGGACCTGATATATGAATGTGGGGTCTGGTAAGTCTGAAATCTTTAGAGCAGTCTGGCAGATAAGAATTGTTGTTGTACTCTTGTGGTCAAATATCTTTTCCACTGGGAAACCTTAGTTTTTGCTTTTAAGACTTTTGACTGATTGCCCGAGGCCCCCCACATTATAGAGTGTAATCTCCTTTATTCAAAGCTATTAATAACATCTAAAAAAAAATACCTTCAAGCAAACTCTAGACTGATGTTTGACCAAACAACTGGGCACCATAGCTCAGTCAAATTGGCACATTAAGTTAACCGTGATTGTTAGTGAATACACACTCACACACAAATGCATGTTGCACACACGTAAACATACAGCATAATCTACAAAAGGACAACAGAAAATTATTTTGATCAAGTACTATATAGAAAGCAATATTTTGTTTTGTTTTGTTTTGCTCTCAAAACAAATTTTAGTCAGCCAAATTTCCCAGGTGAGAAAAATCTTGATTTGTAAATGTATTCAGGCACTGACTGTATTTTCACACTAGGAAAATATTTTTTTTCTGAGAAAAAATTTTCCAAGAATAAATAAGTAGACTTCTTACAAGAATAAATAAATAGATCTCTTACAAGAATAAATTCAAAACCAGCTTCCCCTTCTTCATTTTCACATGCATCCTGTTTCATTGACCATGTCTTGCAGTAAAAGCGGGTCATTTTGCCTTCTTATATGTGTGATGTTTAAAGCCCTCCACGTGTTATTCATTTCCCGTTCCATTCCATTATGATCTGAGAAAGTGTTGCGTATAATTTCAATGTTCTAAAATGTGCTGAGACATGCTTTGTGACCCAACACGTGGTCTGTCTTGGAGAATGCTCTATGAGCACTTGAGAAGAATGTTTATCCTGCTCTTGTTGGGTACAGTATTCTGCAATGTCTGTTAAATCTAGTTCATTTACATGTTATTCAATATCTCCACTTCCTTATTTATCCTATGTGTTGATGTTCTATCCATTGATGATAGTGGTGTATTAAAGTCTGCAAGAATTCTTATAGGGCTAGCCTTTCCTTCTTCAGTGTTGCCAGTGCTTGTCTCATATATTTTGGTGTACTTTGGCTCAGAGCATAAATATGTATAATTATTGTTTCTTCTTGTTGAGTTGTCTCTTTTGTTAACACATGGTTTCTTCCTTTGTCTTTTTTAACTGTATTTCATTGAAAGTCTGATTTTTCTGATAGTAGTATAGCTACCCCTACTTTTTTCTGATAGTTGTTTGTGTGGAGCATCTTTTTCCAACCTTTCACTTACAACCTATTTTTGTCCTTAGCTCTAAAATGAGTCTTTTGTGACAGTATATGGATAAATTCTATTTTTCAGTCCATTCTGCTGGTCCGTGGTTTTTTTTGTTTGTTTGTTTTTTGGCATGGGTAGGCATTTTATCATTCTCTCCACTCACTCCTGGCTGGTGTCTAATGTGCATCTGGTCCCCAAAGTCCCCAAAACATTTGTTTCAGACAGTTCCTGGCTATGCACTAGTTGCTCTGGGGGAGAGACTAATCTTACAACTCCCTAGCTAATGTCCTATGTATAAATCTGGAGATATTAGGTTTTATCAATATCCCTGGTTAGGCATTGAGTCTCCATCAATCCATTGTTTTTGACTAATCAGTCTATATTTAAATATTTTCAGGTCCAATTTTGTGGGAAACTCCACCAAACAAACTCCATTGTCTTCCCTTGTTTCACATATTGAACTATCTGCCCTTCTCCAAGGAGTAAGTTTTACGTTTATTGCAATCTTACACCCCTTATGTTCAATCTTGCTAACTTTTAACAATCACTTGTTAGTACTGTCAAGATTGCAAATCCAATATTATTAATCAGTTATGAAGTCTTGCCAGCTGTTTCATGAATTCTGGAGACATTTTTTTTTTTTTTTTTGCCTTTGTCTCACAATAAGAAGGTGAAGTTCTGACATTTAAACCAACGATGAGAGCCAACACAAAGGCTTCACCAAATTCATCTGCTTCACATTAGAAATGTGAATGATCTTGGTTATGATTTGAACTCTTTGCAGTGTGTAGGGAAGTACTTCTCCACCCCCAAAGCAACTCAATGCACACACGTGTGATCACACTCCCACAGGCACAAACACACACCCATGTTTTACACTAATCATGATAGTCATGGTTACCGCAAAGTCAGGGTATGTATATATATAAGTTCAGTAAAAAATACTGTTTTTCCTCAGAGAAAATTAAAGTACTTGGGAAAGTCTTTTAAATACTGCTAAAATTGATGACTTGGGAGGACTCCAAAATACTTGACATTCTCTACTATTTCCTGTAAATATTAAGAATCTTCTCAGATAGAAGGCATAAGACACACAGGCCATCCATAAGGAGTTTTGAGTTATCCTTACAGCTGCCTGGATTCCCTAATTCTTTTCATTCCACTCAGACCCTTTCTATGGAACAAACTTTCTGGGAAAGCGTAGATGGAAATGACAGCGCTGTGCTATTATGCTATGGCTTTGCTATCTTCAGGGACATTCCCTCAGCCTAACCATAATCTGATTTTAAGGGAAATATTAAAATGTCTTTATGGAAATAATAGAGATTTCTGTAAAAAAAAAAAAGAGTATTTTTCTCTGTATGGGTGAAAGCCTTCAGAAAAAGAGATTATGAAAAGATTAAAGAAGACAAAGACATGAGATATAGTTCTCAAAATATAATTTGTGAAAACCAAGCCACTCCATAGCTCTGTAGATTGCAAATCCTAGTGGGACTAAGAGATCAAAATTCCAAGTTCTCACATTACAAAAGAGAAACTGAAGATCACCAAGATCCAATATCACAGAAGTTGTTGGTGGCAATTTCTTGATTTCAAAGTAATATTCTTATTATATTATGTTTTCTCATTTTATTTTTTTGAGTAGTCAGCATATTCAAATATGAAAGAAGAGAATGTTGAAAAGAAATAAAAAGTAAGAGAAATAAGCACCAATGCCTAACTAGGAATATCGACAAAGCCCTAATATCTCCAGATTTATACATATATATTTTTCTTTTTACATAAATCCTTGCTAAATGGTAATATTGTCTTGAAAAGAATTTATCCTAGACCATCCAATAAGGCAGCTTTAATGTAGCATAAGTAAATATGAATAAATATTAAGCATATCATTCTTACTACCTGCTCTGCTTCATAGTGTAAGCAGAAATTCCTCTTTACATTTTAAGTATCTATATTTAATCTCTTTACTGTTTAACCTTACATTTGGATTCTTTCCAGTATGATTTTATTACTAAAACTGTTTTTGTAATAATCTTTGTTATTATGAAGAACGGTGAAAGACCTATTGTTACAGCACCCACCCCCTGCAAAATAAAAAAGAAAGAAAGGGAGAAATAGAGAAAGGAAGGAAGGAAGGAAAGAAGGAGGAAAAAGGAAGAAAGACAGAAAGAAAGGCAAAAGGAGTGCAAAAATGTTATCTTAATGTAACTTCAGATGCTATGCAGGTACACAAATATAAGGGAATTGCATAGCATGGAAATTACATGCAAAATATTCATCCCATGGGATTTGCTGACAAATGCAAATAAAATCTAGCTTAAATAGAAAATACGTCATTTAAGAAATAAGAGGGGCAGACAGTTCACAAATTAGTTATTACTATATCTCTTTATTGGTAATTATATATTTGCATATTAACTGACAATAACTAGCTATGAAGATTATAAAGCATTCTGAGACGATCAAGGTGATACAGAAATGCTGAATAACAATAAGCACAAAGGTTATGATAATAACAAAATGATGGCTGGTGACTTCAGCATTTTTAGTTTGTTACTGCAACAAACTAAAAGCTTTTATTAGATAATTTGATGAGTTTCTGAGATGAAGAAATAAGGTATGTAGGCGACAGAGAAGCCATTAAGAGAAAATTCTCCAGAGAGGAAGGAACATTGATAATTATTCAATGACCAGAAAATACCATCTTAAAAAAAAAAAGCAATTGAAGGATTTAGAATTACTTAGCCTTGAATGAAAACACTAAAGAGGATTTAATAACTGTCTTCAAACCAAGAAAAGGTTTTTACAAAAAGAACTTTCGCATGTACTATGAATAAATCTAAATCTCCTGCTCAGATAAATTTTTGATAGTCAGATATGTGAAATATTATGGACAATAGCAAAGACATTAACTGTGCAGAACAGGTGTAAAGGGTTATTCATTTGAGAATGTTGGAACAAAAAGTTGTTTGTGATCTTAATGATTCCAGATAATGAAACAAAATCACTTAACTTCTTAGTGTTTCCATATCAATAATTTAGAAGATGGACTGGAGGCTGTTATCTCCTGATCTAAAATAGTACTCTTCTGAGCCTATGGATCCAATATTGCACGCCAACTAGATGTTACATAACCAACATGCCAATATCTAAATATGAGAGGATAACCTATAATCTTAACTTGTTATATGCATCATTCTGCATATATTAACTAAATGGGATATATTGATAAATAATAGAGAATATATAACAGTTCATATGTAAGACTGTATGAGGCTAGATATAGGTAGATTGTTAGGTAGATAGGTAGCTAGTTAGATAAATTGATCAAATGTAACTCTTACAACTCTATAGTCTAGGAATAAGACATGAATTTACATAACTATGAATACACTAGATTGAGCATTTAAAGTTTGATCTACAGAATTATATATAGATCCATGTATGAATTAAGCTCTTATTGATAAGAAATTAAAAATATTTAAGCAGGATTCAATGTGTAAAGGCAAAAGGCGACGTATCATTACTGTGGCTAGACACATGCGTGCGCGCACACACACACACACACACACACACACACACGCGGACACACAGGAAGATTCTCAAAATAGCTGTTTCTCTATAACTATCATGACTGAGAATGAAAGAACAAAGTTTAGGGAAATCCCATAAAACTTAATTCATACATAATCAGGTCTATGTTTGAATCAATTTCATTTAACAGTTTCACTTAGTTAAAAACATTAAATATATTTTTATGTTACTGGTACCCTGCATTTCTTTAACTATCTAAAAAAGGAGTAACCTGTACTATCTTTCTCTACAAATCCAACTTTTAATTTTCCATTAATTGTTGTGATTTATATTATTCTGATAAACATCTAATTCTAAGACATCAAGCAAACATGGAATTCACCTTGCATCTTTCCATACTCTGAGTATAAATCACAAGTCAAAAAAATTATGATCTCCTTAACCTCATGGAATGAAGGCCACTTCTCCTGCCCTTACTATAAAGTGTTTATCTTGTCATTGAATTAAGTTATGATACAGAAAGTGATTTCCCATTAGGGAGATATTTTCAATTACAAAAATCTTGTACAAAGTTTATAGCTTTGAAAAAGATGCAGGAAACACCGTAATATTAAACTAATCTATCAAGATTCTATGAACCAGAACAGTTTCTATTATACCAGGAGCCCAAAAGGCCCTACATTTCTTACATTTTTTTATTTTTATTGATATATATTATATATTCATATACCATGTAATCATCCAAAGTGTACAATCAATGATTCACAGTATCATCACATAGCTGTGCATTTATCATCAAAATCACCCTTTTTTTTCTTTTTTGTGAAAAATAACATATATACTGAAAAGCAATGAATGAAGCCCTGCATTTTGAAGGAACATTCTGGTACTGGCTCAAATGGTTCTCACTCTAAGCATAAAAACAAAAGCCAAAGTAACAACAATGATAAGGAAAACCAAAGAAAGCATACAACAATCACCATAAAAACCATATCTCTAAACAACAAATGGCGTAGGAATATGGCATAAAACAACCATATCAATTCATCTGAAACTCGTAAGAACTCAGAATCAATCCAATGTGGTATTATGGGTCATTTGGTATAAGTAAAATATTCTTGTATTTTGGTGATGAGGCTTATAATAAGATCAGCATTTTTACCCTACTTTGTGTTGTTTGAGTACAAGGAAAAGAGAGAGAAGACACAGCATGTAGAAAGTAGAAAAGCCTCATAAACAAGGCTTAGTAGAACAGAAGGCAACAGAAGCTGTGAAAAATATATAAGAAGACAATGCCAGATACATCTATGAGAAGAAATTGGAGTAGTGTTTTTTAAATTGCATGGATATTGGTGATAAATGGAGAGTATAAGTATAAGTAAAATTAAGCATACTTAGCTATGACAGATGAGAAGATAGCCAGCTATGAAGAAGTTCATATTATGTATGGAGGTAAAAGTTCATATCAACTTTCCAATATGTGATCTGAATTATGAGCTTGTTTCTCAGACTTTCTATGTTTTCACGACCTTGTTGGTTATGAGAGGACTGGTCAGAAATTTTGTACACTGTTCCTAAATTGTGGTATGTTTGATTTTTTCTCATGACTATCCTTGGATAATGGATTTGGGGGATTGGGACCATAGAGGTGCTACTCTCATCACATCCTATCAAAGTATAAATATGGGGCGGGCCGCGGTGGCTCAGCGGGCAAAGTGCTTGCCTGCTATGCCGGAGGACCTCGGTTCGATTCCCGGCCCCAGCCCATGTAACAGAAACGGAGAAACGGAATACAATAAAACAAGAAAATGTTTCCCTTTCTTCCTTCCTTCCTTCCTTCTATCCTTCCTTCCTTCTCGCTGTCTTTCCTTTAAAAAAAAAAAAAAAAAAAAAAAAAAAAAAAAAAGTATAAATATGGATTATTATTGATGATAACCTTGATCATTTGGCTAGAAGAACTGTTTCTCGGATTACTTCACTGTAAAGACAGTTTTTCATTCCTCTTTTTTGTATTGTATTTTCTGGAAGAAATTCATAATGACAAACTAAACCAAACCCAAAGCAAAAATAAAAATACTTTGATAAGCATGTGCCAAAGGACACAGGACCCAACTGAAAGAGCTCCCGATGGTCCAAGTTGGAAAAAAATTAGCAAGAGAATAAAATAACCTAATGAATAAAATAAATATCAAGTAGTCTATTCCACTATTAATAAATTATTGATTAAATAAATAGAGAGAATAGACATCTACTTCACAGAGAAACACCAAATAATTTAGGTATATACTCTATTTTAAGGAGGTGGAGCATACATCTCTACTACTTTAGTTTGGGCTGCACATAATTAATGGGGTGTAAGGGTAGTTCAGTGGTAGAATTCTTGCCTGCCATGCAGGAGACCCAGGTTCGATTCCTGGACCATGCACTTCCCAAACAAACACACAAACAAAAAAATACACTAACAAAAAATTCAACAAATGGTGCTGCAATATTGGGATACTCAGATGGAAAAATAATGAAATGTGACCCCGCCATGCAGCATACAAAACAAAACAAAACAAAAACCCTATATTAAGGCAAAATTTTCTACGAGCCTTCTTAATTTACTTTGACAGCTGATACATAAGAGTTCCATCACTGAAATCTAGCTTTAAATACATTATTAGTTGGTCCACACGTATTTGCTTTTAAGTAGTAAATGCATATGTCTCAAGGCAATAGTTAAATGTTCATAAAACATATGATAAACATTATAATGCTCTTACCTTCATGAAAACAGAACTTAGAAATCTTAGACAGCTTAAAATATTTTAGCAAACAGATGAAAAGACCAACTTATTAATATATTTAGAACTTTTTTGTAAAACATTGAACTTATTTAAAAAACAATAAAACTTGGTTTACTCTGGATTTTGTTTATTATAGAATTTTACCCATAATAGATACATTTAGACAAAAAAATGCCATCTAGATGAATGAGCTGGATTTTTCATCTAAATTATTTGACTAGCTAAGATTAATTAGTATAATCAAACTCTTTAAGACACTAGGTAATCAGCCATATTCCATGCGAAGATGCATTATTTTCAAACTGGAATTCTGACCCAGTTCTGCTTTCTCCTGATCTATTGCCTCTTTATTTTCCTTTTTATTATGTTTTATTTTAATGTTCAAATTACATAATAAAATGTTTACATCATTACCATTTCCCTTGAAACAAGAAATAATGATTTCATTCCAGATTTTTCTAAATTTTTAATTACCACGTTATTTTATGCACTACATTGAAAGATGAAAATAGAAAGCAATTTTATTATTTTTCACTAATACCTCATTAAATTTGTTTTATGTACTCGTTTCACCACTGTGAGCTAAAATCTCAGACAAATTTCATATCTGTTTTATTACTCACAGATAGTTTAATTCGTACACATATAAAAACTTCCAAGCCAGTATAATATCAAATTCCAAAATCTCATGTTGTTATTTCCCCTCCTACATCTCAGAAGAGAAGCCTGCATTAGGCAAGTGATGCATGGTTGATGTCCTCTCTCATTCTTAATCCACTGCCTCCCTGACTTTTGTTCTTTCAGACTCTTAGAGGTAACCGCAAGTTTGAAACAGAAAGAAGAGGTACATGTAAGTAAGGGCTAACCTCATGAATATAGATTTAATCTGACCACAGGGCACTAAATACATACTCTGATTCTTTCTCTGGTAGGGTGTTCCTGAGGGTTCTTGAGATCTTTATTCCGAGAGATCTTGCATGTGTAATTCAGTTGGAACAAATGAAAATTTCTGGCATATTAAAGATCCCTCCCTGAACCCTAGTTTGGGATGCCCACCTCTGTTAGGGATACCCTGTCTCCCTAGAGAGCTTCTTAGGAATTGTCCTTCTCAAGCCATCCATTCCACCTACATTCTGCCATTCAAAATGACCAGTCATAACTGCTTACATTTAGATTTTTTCAGGCGTGAATCAGACCAGGCTTGGTATTCCTCAGATTCAGAGGTAATGCCAAATTATTTCAGTATTTGTTTTGAAGTACTTCTCATTTGACATAAGGTAAGGAGTTCGTGATTTTCTCCTCTTTGGCCTTGTGCTGGGGATGGGCTGGAGATACAGAACCCCAGCACATCAACCACTCTCTCTTGAGGACGAGTTAGATGATCGGCTAATCCAGGCAGGAGGAATTTTGGTTTACCTCTGTGCAAAGGCTTTAGAGGCGGTGTGGGGCATTGCTTTGGGAAGTGAGAGTCAGCAGTACCTAATTAACATTAACATCTGTTGTTATGCAAGTAACAAATGAATACATTCATTTATACACAAAAACCATAAAACAAAATCTTTCTTGTCCCTTTATCCCAGTAGCACTATTATCACTTCATGCCAATATATACAAATCACCTGTTACGTATGTATATGTATATGTGTTCATTATATCTATATGTATATGTTTATATGTCATTTTTTAACTTTTTATAGTATAACATATATCCAAAGCAAAGAAATAAAAAGGCAATAGATTTCAAAGTACTCTTCAACAAATAGTTACAGGACAGATCCCGGAGTTTATCGTGGGCTACCAACCGATGGTCTCATATTTTTCCTTCTAGGTACTCCAAAATATAGGAGGGTAGAGGGCTTAAATATTTTTTTTATCATCACAATCAGCTTTTTCCCTTCTTTTTTGTGAAAAATAACATATATGTATATATATATATATATATATATATATATATATATATATATATACATATATACCATAAATTTATAAAGCACAGTACCACAATTAGTTGTAGAACATATTTCAGAGTTTGACATGGGTTACAATTTCACAATTTTAGGTTTTTACTTCTAGCTGCTCTAAAATACTGGAGACTAAAAGAGATATCAATTTAATGATTCAGCATTCATATTCATTTGTTAAATCCTATCTTCTCTGTATAACTCCACCATCACCTTTGATATTACCATCCCTCTCTTTAGGGGTGTCTGGGCTATGGCAATTCTAAATTTTTCATATTGGAAGGGTCTGTCGCTAATACAGGCTAGGGAGCTGGAATTATCTGATGTTCTGGAGAAGCTGGCCTAGGTTTTGGGACTTATTTGGATCAGGGACCCATCTGGAGGTTGTAGGTTTCTGGAAAGTTACTCTAGTGCCTGGAACACTTGTGGAATCCTATAAATTGCCCTAGATGTTCTTTAGGATTGGCTAGAATTGTCCTGGTTGGGGAGTTGGCAGGTTATGATAGGTAGCAAGGTCTAAGTGAAGCTTGCATAAGAGCAACCTTCAGAGTAGCCTCTCGACTCTATTTGAACTCTCTCCGCCACTGATACTTTATTCATTGCACTTCTTGTCCCCCTTTTGGTCAGGATGGAATTGTTGATCCCATGGTGCCAGGTCTGGATTCATCAGAATTTCATCCAAAATGTGTCATTTAATTTTGCTCTGAAAGTTTAACATATAATAAATAATCAAATTGAAAAAAAACATATAATATTTTGGGAGTTCTACAGATTTGGTACATATAATTTTTGCTTCTACACTAAAATTATTACATAAGAAAATGTTCTAGCAGTAAATAACAGAGTAGTTTTGTCCAATACATTAATAAATGCGTTGATCTGGAGGTCAAAGCAATAGACCTTATTAGGGCACATCTATAGTATAGGTCAGTAAAGCAGGAGTTGCACTGGTGCATTTTTTGGGTCCATTTTCAAAGTTTATGTCAAAAACTGCATCATATTTGCTCTTTCTACTTGATAATCTCTTAAGTGAATGCATATATGTCTGTGTATAATTGTATGGACAGGGAAAATATTAACTTAGGAATATCCATAAAACTTCCTCTCTGCCTGTTATAGAGAGTCTACTTTAGCTGGTTAAATTCATTTTAGTGCTTAATCAGGGTGATTGGAACTAAGTGGAAGAATTGCGAGTAATCAAACTACCAGGATTTTCATGGAATATAGCATTATTGGTGGAAGCCATCTTAAAACTCAGAAAGAAGGAAGGAAAAACAAGAAGATACCAGTGATGAGTTAGCATCTGAAGACCATTTTGGACAGTTTGGGTAGACTTTGGAAAACTTGGAGCATCTATTGTGGATGTGAGATGGTATGAGAAAGAAATAAGTAAAAAATGGAAATATGCATTCTGCCTGTGGTTTGAAGGGTCTCAGGTTGCAATTTATTTTATATAAAGATTGAAGTTTATTTTCAAATTACTTTAGAGATATTAGATTTTTAAAAATGTGACCACTGTGCTCAGTCTAGATACACTGAATGTAAATTTAAGATGAGTTATATTTCATTTCCCTATTCCTTATCCTTTTTTCTCCACTTTGATGTATTTTCTATTTATTAAGAGTATTTTGTATACATAGATCTATATAAAATGGACAGGAGGATAAATAGATAGATGAATCACTCATTGTCTCTTTCCTCATAAATATTTGGTATTTATTCCAACAAATCATGATTTTTAACCAGTATATGATTAGTTTTTCCAAATTAAGGACTGATCTTTTTCTCTTGCCTTGTCACTAGGTGGCAATTTTTAAAGGAAAATTTTGTGAAATCAACTGTCACATAATGTGAGTTTTCTGAGCTTATGAAGGCTTCTACACATCGGATTTTAGATTGCTTTAACTATTGCCCAAATGTAATCAATTGGAGAGGAACTGATTTAACCTGCTTTTAAAAAAAGGTAAAAAAGAAAAGAAAAAGAGAAAAGCTAGGGCTCCAACTCTAGATTTTGAAAGTTAATGGTGAAATGGAGAAACAAAAGTTTCCAATTTCTTCCTTTACCTAAATGTGTTTAATCAGACCCCTCTTCACCTGATTGCACAGCGGCTCTGGGAAAGGTGAGCCAATTGCAAAGCGTTTCCTTCCCCACTCCAAAGATGCTCTTCAAGTCTGTCTGTTCTTTCTCTTCAACACACAATCAAAAGTTAACTGTTATCGCAGCCTGATTCTCCCCACATTATTTCTCTTGTTTTCTCATACGTAATTGTACCTTTTTGGCTTGATTTTTTGATCCAGAACATCAAGATAATCATCCTGTTTCTCAAAATAAAATAATTCCTTGTATTTATCTAAATATAAATGCATGTGTTTACAGAATATCAACCAGATGCTTACATTTTGCTATCATATTTAAATCCATTCTACATTTTATATATTATTCAAATTGCATTTATCAGTAGTTATTTTCCAATGATTCTGAATGCATACAGCTTCTAATCCTTTTCACCCTTCAATAGATTTATAGTCCATTACAAAGGTTTAAAGATACAGTCCTAATAAAATTGAGAAAGTGTATATTCATGCTAATAACGAAATATATAGAAATACATAGTAAGTCTTCTCTATCTTCTCCATATAAAATGATCTTAATTTTTTTCTTGCAAATGTCATTATTCATATATTGACTTAACTTGATTATATTCTCCAACCAAACCAGCTCTCTAAAAACAACTTTTTCTCGAAAGCTACCAAATGCAGGAATTTGTAAAATTACTAATAGAAGCTGCTACTAGTTTTGGATTTGGTTATGTATGTATGTTTTCTATTATCATTTATATCATTTTTATGTTTGCTCTAATTTAACATTAGTTTGAGCATTGAAGACTCATGTTTATCCTTTCCTTTGTGTCTAACCACTAAAGCTTAGATATTTTCTAGGCTACAACTCAGAATTTTTTTTTCAATTTTATCATTCTAAAAGATAATATTAGACATCCATGTCTCAATATTTTTTTATTAATTTAGATTGAAGAATAAAGTAAATGGAAACAAGAAGATGAAATATATATTATCATTGTGGGAACAGGTATATAGTTTACACACATGTCAAACTAACTTGGATGTTGATAATTAAACGACAGATATAATGTTCCTTTAGTGAATTACTATTTGAAGGTGGGCTGGAAAACTAATAAGAAGGGCATTTGATAATATTAAATGAACATCTATATGGCAAATTCATATTAATCTGTTAATAATGGCAACAAATAACTTTGTCATCTTGGTGTTGTTAGCTATTTTTGTAATAAAGCCTGGCTTCCAAGAATACAATAGATGGACTAATAATGACAACAAACTCAAAAAATTTGTTCCATCTATGCTTCAATTTCAGTAAAAGAACAAATATTAGTCAATTTTATCCTTCTGTATGCTGATGATTATAGCCTTGTGTTTAATTAGCCCTACTTTTATTTGACTACTATCTGATCACTGTTGGTAAAAATGAACTCTCTATAGTAATATCCACAAAGTACAAGCAAATCATATTCCCCCAAATTAGAATAGAGCTGGCCTTAGGAGACCACAGAAATCTTCTCAAGCCCCGTGGAATGACAACATTGTGTTTACTGGTGTAAATAATAGAAGAAAGAATTATGGAATGCAAATATAATTAAAATATATGCCTTTTTTTTTTTTTTTTGATTCCTAAAGCTGGTTAGTATAAGGTGATAAAGTAAATAGTTTGGATATAAAAGGAGACCAGTGGCTAAGCCAAGACTTAGAAAAGCATGTTAAAGGCAAAATTTTGTTTTATTTTGGTTTTTGATGTTCGGAGACATTCAGAACTGGCAGTTCATAATAAATAATTACATCAACTAAAGCTATGATTAGGTATTTATGTGAATTATATATCAGAACAGCTGATTCAGAAGAACAGGTTCAATTCAAGAGAAATTTGCTTGTCAAATTTGTGACCCACTGGAAGATTAATTTATTAAGTGGTATTGTTTTGGTTAGTTGGCAGCAGTGCTGATAATAACATTTTGTAAGTTGCTGCCCTGTGGTTTTCCACTAGATAAAGGTAAATGAAAGTGAATACATTTCATCACATATATTTAAGTTTTACTTGTAAATTAGAAAAAGTTTTCTGTGTTTTGCATATTGCAACAATTCCTGCTGTTGACACTGTTTTACTGATTTAATATGCATGCTCTTCCTACTTTAATTTTATACTCTGAGAGTCATTGTACATTAATTCATATTTTCACCTTGTGAACTCAGATATATTAGAATGAGCTCTTAGTAGTTCTATTTGCATACAGAGAAATTATTAAGATGATGTTGGTCCCATTGTTGGACGTTGGGATGTCAGGCTTAATAAGACTGAAACAAAATTGTTGCTTTAAAAGTATCTCCTTTTACCCACTTTATAGGCCATTTCATATGGAACATGAGGTTACTTTACTAAATTCTTGGACAAAGTTGAATTTCTGGAAGATATTCAAAATTGGTATTGGAGGAAAAGCCGAAAAGCATTTAACAGATTTATTTAAAGAACCATTCATGGTGCTCTTTCTCATACCTGGGAAAACTTATCTTACTTCTGAGAGAATCCAAAAGAAAACTATTAAAAAAAAACAAAACAAAACAAATCTGAATTGGTGAAGAGCACCCTTTGGCAGTGCAATTGACATTTTAGAGTTGGGTGGGGAGGCACCAGCCATTTCCTCACCTCAGGGGCTATAGGAATGTGAAGTGGGCCTCGGTAAAGCCTTGCTAAAGCAGAGTGCAGCACTGATGACAGAAGCAGGAAAATCTGGTTCCCCTCAGCATGGGGAAACTTGGAGGTAAGCAAAACAAATAAAATGCTTAACTACACCATCTAAGTACATATTAGGGTTTAAGTACTAGAGGGATACAGAAGAATTGATTCTAAATGAAGTGATCGTAGAAGACAACAAGGAAAAGATGGTACTCAAGTGAAACAGCACTGTTTAGTGTTGAATAATAATAATCACAACACGTGTTAGCACTTGCTGCGTGCAAGTTACTCTTCCAAATGTTTCACATACATTAGCACTTCATATCTATGCTATGAGATAGTACCCTATCAGGGTCTTGACTTTTTATCACCTTGTTTGACCTTGAATAATAGATCGACAGTTATTGATGAGAACAATAATGAATGTTTGAAGATGCAAGGGGAGGGAGACTAGCATGGGATAGCCCAAAAAAAAGTGACAGGAATTGCAGGTTGGTGAAAGGAGAAGCTATGTAAGCATTTGTATTTATTCCTGCAGGAAATGCAGAGTCAATTAGGAAATTTCAACAGAATTTCCATGAATAAACATAACTAGACTGACAGTTTGGGGGAGTGAATTTAGGGGAGATAAATGTTGGAGGAAGATAAAAATCATTTAAGAGATGAAATACTCCTGTCTGACCCAGAGGAAAAAAGATGGTGCATACAGACTAGTAACAGCTAAAAATCAAAGAAAACTCTAAGCAGTCTTGCATGAATGTTTGGCTTGGTGATATCATTAAGTTGGAGAAGGAACACAATAGAGGAAACCATATTTCAGCAGGTCTTGAGATCTGATTTTAGATTTCAATACCATGAGATCACCATGTGACAATTCTGAGCAAGGTTAACTTGGGTGATAATAGATTTGGAAGACAGGCATAAGTAGGAAATAGTCTAAAACACTATGGCACATGAAAGAAAAAAAGCTGAAAAATATAGAATGAATCAAGGAGAGACTGAAGAATAGAGAAGGAGGTAGTAGAGAAAGAGCCACAATTTAAGTTTGCAACAAAGACATATACATCTACACAATAGACATTTAAGTAAATAAACAGTTCCTAATGATTTGGAAAATGCTTCCCAAACATAAGACTAGGTAGTTATTGCAAATGAACATTAAATTTTCTCCGAACTCTTGACAGCTAAAACAAAAAGGGTCAGGTGATGAGGGCATATTGATTTCATGTTCTGATAAAAAGAAATGTCTTTCATCTGAAAAGATAAATGACTTCCTGGCACTTATTCCAAGGGGCATTAATATCATGTGAGTGCTTATGCAAAGATAATTTAATATCCTATCAGAGGGTGTATTCCATGGTAATTTTTCAGAAGAATTAATGACCATATCTTATATAGACACTTGATAAAAGCAACATTGATGTGTATACAACAAAAATGAGCATGTTACAAATTCAATGATATCTTTAAACAGAGACAATGAGGGGGATAAACAAAAAAGAACAAGAGAAACAATATACTTAAGGGAAATATTAAATAGGTAAATATTCAAAAAGTTGTTTAGCATTGATAATTTTTGTAGGATTAGAAAAATATCTTGAAATAATGAATGTTCTATATGAATAAAATATCATGATTTGAGTAATCTGTAGCCACTTGATTTTTCAATTGCAGTGGATCTTAAGCAAACTTTTTCCCTTCAATTTCTCATTGTTTCTATAATTTGGATTACTTCAACAGTTGAGTGATTATTGTCTCTCAAAGTTATGCAAAACAAAACCCAGAGTGTACATGGAGCTTTTACGGAAACTTTCTTAATTGTCACATTGTTATGAGAAGCAGAAGAAAGTGCTAACATAATCATTAATTTGTATTAATTTTTAAATATTCATCCTTCAAATGATTAATTTTGCTAAAAAAGATTAAACTTTTAAATTCCTGAGCCATATTCATTTCCTCAAAAACATGAAAAGATGTGGCAGATAAATTATTTCACTACACAGGATAAAAAGGGGAAATGTATGACCATTTGGCAGATTTTAAGTAGCATTTTGACTGAAAAAAAAGAAGTGAATTTTCACTTGTCAGAGAGTTTTCATAATAAAAGCACTCTTTCTTAAATACTATACAAAATGTTTAAAAGATGACCAAAGTGGGTTTGAAATAGTATTTTCAGAAATCATTAGAGCTACCAGAAAGTTTCTCTGCTTTGGACTTGGGCTATTCAAACAACGCATATGTTTATTAAAGTTTTCTTTTTGCTATGCTTTTTATTTTATATTTGCTATCTATGAAATAAAATGTGCTCATTATAACTGGTGAGAAAAGTCAATATACTATTATTGTAATCTTTAGAAAAATCCTCAATAGGGACTAAAATTTGGGCCACAACATCAGGTAAAAATGTTTGCTTCTCATGTGAGACTAATGGACGATGGCGTTTTGTCAATGCACACCACGCCACAGCACACACGTTTTGTGAAAGATGGGCTCCGAGTCTGGTCAAAAATGTGAAAAAAAAATCTAACAGATCACATGGTCAAAATTCTTCTTTGCATAGATATCCTTTCAGCCTCTTCTTTTATTTCTTAAAGAAGATTATGAAGACGTTTATTATTATTATTATTATTATTTTGCATGTGCAGGCACCAGGACACGAACCTGGGTCTCCGGTATGGCAGGCAAGAACTCCGCCTGCTGAGCCACCGTGGCCCATCTGATGCTTATTATTTTACATCTCAAATAAAGCAAAAGGAATTGTAATTGAAATTTCAAAACCCATATTTTTTCCAAGAAAAGTTTAAAAAAATTCAAGGGAAATGTGAGTAGAGTGGTAAAAATACCATTTTTTAATTTTTTAATGGAGAACTGATATTTCTGAGAGAACTACAGTTCTAAATCCCAATATCTAAGGAAGTAATTTCAGGTCTGGGTGCCCGAGAAAACTTAGATGATTGACGATCCCACCTTGAGGAACAGGTTGAACACTTCTGGTCATCCATCTCCTTTGACAGGAAATAAAGAATATATTATTCCCCATATCTGCTATCACTTTATATTCAAAGAATTATAGAAAGGTCTGATAAAGGGAGAGAAGATGGCTAAGATGTCCTCCAACATAGTGATTCTGAGGATGTAAGGGGCTTTGGAGTAAAACCGAACACACCCTTCCATCAGCTCTATTCCCCATAAACCAAAAACTAGCAGGAACTATTTTAGATTAATTTCAGTTGAATTTAACTAATATACATTCAATGTTTATGATGTGCTTAGTAATTCCCTAAGAACCACTAAGAGGGAAAATGAATAAAGGTAAAATATCCATCTTCCTCAAATTTGTTGGAAAAAGGGAGACATAGTAAATGAATAACAAGATACAAAATTGTAAGATTTGAGTCCAAATGAGGGGTATAGAAAAATAAATTTCCCTTCCAGTGTGGGATCTCAAAGTCATTACTTTTCTTAACTGAATCAGCTGGAAATGAGCATTTCCAATTACCCACTTAAAGTTAATTCTAAGATATTTTAAATTCTGCCAATTGAAAATTTATTAATAGTTTAATAAGTTATGGGTAGTGAAATATTTTATATTCCATTTATATGTTCTTTTGTCACTTATGCAATTCCAAGCTAAAATTAGATGATGTTTTAGCCCTGTTATCTTTTTTACAATATATTTTTACAAAGAGGCGCACATCAATTTGTTTGCCTTTCCCAAATACCTATTTGCACAACTCTCCTTAATAGAGAAATATAACTGAAAAATATAAATTTAAATTTCACAAATTATTCTAATTTTTATCTATAAACATGATATACTAATGACTGTGTACTTTCTTTTATTTCTCATACAGTGAAACTACCAAATATCAAAAAGTTGCTCAAATTATGCTGCTTGAATTGACAAAGTTCAGCTTTCTATTTAATTTTCTGAATTCTTATTAAAAATAAGAAATGATGCACCACTGTGCTGGTTTGAAAGGAAATATGCCCCCTAAAAGCCACATTTTAATCAAAATCCCATTTCATAAAGTTAGAATAATCCCTATTCAATACTGTACGTTTGAAACTGTAATCAGATCATCTCCCTGGATGATGTGATTTAGTCAAGAGTGATTGTTAAACTGGATTAGGTGATGACATGTTTCCACCCATTGAGTGGGTCTTGATTGGTTTATTGGAGTCCTATAAAAGAGGAAACATTTTGTAGAATGGGAGATTCAGAGAGAGCAGAACAGAATGACATAGCTACAAGAAGCAGAGTCCACCAGCCAGTGATCTTTGGAGATGAAGAAGGAAAATGCCTCCCAGGGAGCTTCATGAACCAGGAGGCCAGGAGAAGAAGCTCGCAGATGACGCTGTGTTCACCATGTGCCTTTCCAGATGACAGAGGAATCGTGAACTTCATCAGCCTTCTTGAACCAAGGTACTTTTCCCCGGATGCCTTTGATGGGACATGTCTATAGACTTGTTTTAATTGGGACATTTTCTCGGCCTTAGAACTGTAAGCTAGCAATTTATTAAATTCCCCGTTTTAAATGCCATTCTGTTTCTGGTATTTTGCATTCCGGCAGCTAGCAAACTTGAACCACCAAGAAAATTACTAAGTAAAATTTTAAAGTTCATGTAAGTATGTTTCCACATCTCTTTAGACTCTTTATGAAATAGATGAAATGTCAGTACACAAAAATTTAAAATGCGTTTTCACATATGCAAAAATTGACATACTTCAATTGCATTTCCAAAGCGTGATTCATTATGCTGTTTTTCTCAGAATTCGCACTAATGCTCTAACTACAGTATTTATAAGCAGCATGTCAGACTTTTCACCAGCAATGAGTGTCACTAAGGAAGAGCTTTTGTTGTCACGGCAGTGATGGATCATCAGTGTTCAGTGGAAGACATGTACTTTGCAAATTGATTGACAGGTAGCATTGAAAATGTATTGCAGTGGCCTTTTTGGGTAAGTCGGGGAGGTTTGTGGTGTGAGAGTTTTCTTTTTTTGGGGGGAGGGACATGTTTTGTTTTAGTCTTCACACTAAATTTGTCATTTTGTTTTAGAGGATATAATTGAGACCTTCAGGTTTTGAACTTAAATTCTTCATGTAATGAAGAAGTGAATACTTTGTTTTTTGTTTTTTCAAAAGGCAGCAAAGACTCATTTAATTAGGGTACAGTTTTGTTGTCATCTTTCCTCAGTGTAAGGCTTGGTCTCCCCCATTTGAAAGCTATATCATTATCTTTTCCTTGTGACATATCTAGAGGACTGAACAGAAGGCGGAAAAAAGCACAGCATCTCTTAAGAAGCAGAATATTTTTTTTTCCACTATTTTTCTTCCATAAGCAAAATCAGTTATTCCCTAGCCTGGACTTGAGCTTCCCTTTATTCTGTCATGTTCAATTTTTAAGATGCAGCACAGTTTCATTGTCCTCATGAATCTTCTGACCAAACAACCTAACCAAATCTCTGTTCTCTAAACTTCTACAATATTTCTACAATTAGCCTCTAAGTTGATAGAGTGCAGAATCCATTAACTGTTATGCTTGGAGAAGTAATTCCGTAACTAGCAGATAGTGAGAATTCATTAATATGTGTCGAATTGTTGATTAATTAAAATCTGAAATGTCATTATTGCTACATTACGAAACTACTGGTTGAACTTAATCATATAGTGTATTTAGCTATTTAATTTTCCCATACATGTGTCATCCCCAAATAGATTCAAGCTCTCTGGAGTCAGAAGAAATGTTCTAAATATTTATGTGTTGTGAATAACAAATTAAACATCTTATATTTAATGATTCTCATAGAGCTTAAATAGTGCTATGCATACCTAACACATTACCTACTATGCAACTGATATATGGTGAATATTTAATGATAAAAATAGTTGCATAAATCATTAATAAAATTTAACAAACAAAAGAAATCATGCTACACAAAACATTAACTCCAAACAGACACATTAATTTGCATTGACAAAACATGACATACCCCCAAACAGCTACTCTTATTTGACAGATGTGCCCCTGATTTGAGTGAAACATTTCAATAAAGCAGGATGTGTGAGTTCTATTTTAAATTGCTGTGTTGTAGACCCTGAAGCAGCATAATTTTTAGTTACTTCAGTTTCTCCAGCTCTAAATTCAGACAGCGAATCCTATAATTTGTACAACATGTGATCTTAATATACTGAACTGTGTTAACTGAGACCTTAGGTTCTCACAAAAGTCATTAAACATAAATAGGACAATAGCTTTGTGTCATATTCTGTTAGGGTCCTTGACTAAGTAGTTAACACCAACTTACCTACAAATTACTTACTCATTCAGGTAAATATTGAGTACCACTGCATGACCTGCTGTGCAAAAAATTACTTTAATATAATTGGAGTAGGTATTATAGTGTAACTTCATAAAAAGGGCAATGAGTGAATACAGTAAGGAAGTCACAATTCTAGTGGGGGGAATTAGTGGGAATACTCTATTGTATTCCAGTTTCAGAAAAGCATAACCTATGTATTCCTGGCTGCTTGAGGGTAAACCTGTGGAATGTAAATTGGTGATTGGGAAAGGGAAATTGACACCTGGTTTAATATCCTCATGCAAAAAGTTAAGCACTGGTAAACTTCAGTAGGATGCCACAGGAATCTATGATTATCTCTGATTCATCATTTTTATTTTTGAATGAGATAAGATGCATGTTTACTTATTAAATTTTGCAGGTATCACAAAACTAAGGGGTAATCACAAGTACCGTGGGGACAGAATTAACATTCTACATCACTTTGAAAGGCTAAAACAATATACAAATAAAAAGATATGATTTAACAGGGATTAAAAAAATCAAATCAATTAAGGAAATCTGGAATTGAAAATATCTGACTTTGAAACATTTGCAGCTAAAACAATACGGGTGATCTGGATGAAAAAATAAAGCTTAAATATGCCCATCTCTGACTTGTCTGTTAAAAAAATTTCTGGGACAATTTTTGGTTGCACATATTGCTATTTAATGTTCTGGACAAAGAATACAATATGTTTCCCTATTCTATGCATGCACACTGTATATATTGAGTGTCACATTTACTTTAGGTAAGCTACATCTTAGAAACAACTTTGACAGATTATAGGAGGGTGATTAAAGTGGATGAGAAGAATGATGAGAGAGTAATCCAGAAATCATGGCACCTCAGGTGAAGTTGAAATTGGTGATAAGTATCAAAACTGTCAAACAAAGAATCTGGGTATCTATAATGGCGAGGAAAGAAGACTAAAGGGAGATATGACAACTGATTTCAAATATTTGAAAGGCTATTTCGTTGCAGAGGGGAATTGTTAAGTATTGCTGCAGAAGGCAGAGTAGACAGAAATATAAAGAAAATTAGTTGAGATATGACTAATAATAAAGAATAAATGAGGCCAGTAATTTTTATCTACTTTATTCACAGCTATATTCCAGCTTTGCAGTAAAGCCTGACTCAGAAAAGGAGCCCAACACACATTTTAGAATATATTAATGAATGAGTAAGTGATAAATTTAAAAATCCAACCTGGAGAAAAATAGAATAAGGTTTCTCAATAGGTAGCAGATGAGATTCTTACAAACCAGCGTCAGAAAAAGGGTATTGCAATTTGCTTTAAAGAAGGAATTAAATTTCTTAGTAAGGATGAATAAAAAATGTTTGATTGGGATTTTTTTGTCTTAAGATTAAAGTTATCAAAATAGAAATTTTATCTGGTAATCAAATTTTAAATTACAGAAATTAGTAGCTAAGAATAAATCATGTGGTGAATTTGGATGTGCACATAATTTTTCTTACAACATTTAAAAATAGAACATTATGATATTTTTCAATTCATGTTTGAAATTTGAAATACGATGACGAAGAGAATTTTTCTGAGACAGAACTACACTCCATCAAATACTACAGGCTTCTGTACTCATTCTTTGTCATTCAAGTCATTCTCTTTGGAATTACTCAGCATATGATACATTTTTTATGTCTCTCCTTCAAAAGTTTAGTGTTTTAAACTGCAAATCGTCATTTGTAATGGTTTTGCATGCAATTCAAGCATCCTTTATCACCTTATTTTTTTTAAATAAAACACTTAACTTTGGAAATATTTGCATTTAATTGTGGAATCAATTTGAACTGTGTTTCATTGTATGATGAATCTGTACAATCTTTAACAATTGAGAAGAAATTTTATTGTTTAATATAGAAACTTGTTATGCTGGAAGTGGATGTTTGGAGACAATTTTATAAGTGAGCTTATTATAAGTGATTAGTTCACTTATAAATGATTAGTGCACTCAATTTAACTTCCCTACACAACTGTAGAGTGAAGAGAACCAAATAATATTTGGAAAATGATGATCCCCTCTATTACGATAAAGGCTATTTAAACATTCATCAGTAAGAAATATCTGTAGGAAGTGGGAGTTTTAACTTGATACATAATATTCTTTCAAATTTAAGTCTGAGCTTCCAACAGATATTCACTTGTTATCCTTAAGTCAGTCTTACCATTTGGGACTGATATAGGTGGTTTTATGACACCAAATGTATTGAGATACAGTTACCCGTTTACTTCCATTATATAGAATCAATCTACTGTGTTGGACTATTTGTTTTGACATTTCAATACTGATATAGAATTTATTAGCTAAACCTTTCAGATTTATGCTATTCAATATAATAAACAAGTAAAACCGAGACAGAAACTTAATAAGCTGTTCTAGTTTGCTAACTGCCTGAATGCAATATACCAGAAACACGGTGGCTTTTTAAAAAGAGGAATTTAAAAAGTTGCTAGTTTACAGTTCTAAAGCTGAGAAAATGTCCTAATGAAAACAAGTCTATAGAAATGTCCAATCAAAGACATCCAGGGAAAGATACCTTGGTTCAAGAAGGCCAATGAAGTTCGCGGTTTCTCTCTCAGCTGGAAGGGCACGTGGCGAACATGGCGCTATCTACTAGCATTCTTTCCTAGCTTCTGGTTTCATGAAGTTCCCCAGGAGGCATTTTCCTTCTACATCTCCAAAGGTCACTGGCTCGTGGACTCTCTGCTTTGTGGTGCTGCTCTCTCTGAATCTCCGTTCTCCAAAATGTTTCTGTTTTATAGGATTCCAGTAAACCAATCAAGACCCAACCAAATGGGTGAAGACATGTCATCACCTAATCCAATTTAACAACCACTCTTGGCTAAATCACATCATCCAAGGAAATGATCTGATTACAATTTCAAACATACAGTATTGAATAGGGGTTATTCTTCCTTTATGAAATGGGATTTGATTAAAACATGGCTTTTCGGGGGGACATCTTTTCCAACCAGCACATAAGCCTGCCTTAGAAATCTCCCCCATTAACTCATATAAATCTGTATTTAAATCTACCCAATTGAACAACCAGTTCTTTGACCTGTTACTTTAATATCATAAAAAAAAAAAAATTTGAGGACAGCTTTTGCCACGTGGCTTGATGAAATTCAGAGGCACTGTTCCTAAAATATTGTTGAACCTAAGATTTTAAAAGAACAAATGACCCAAAGAACCTCTTTTGGTGCTCAAATATATCCTTTCTTTCTAAACCAATTGGATAGGTGAACTCACTGCCCTCCTCCCTATATGGACATGACTCCAGGGGTGTAAATCTCCCTGCCCACATGCGACAGAACTCCTGGGATGAGCCGGAACCTGGCATCAAGGAATTGAGAAAGCCTTCTTGATCAAAAGAGAGAAGAGAGAAATGAGACAAAACAAAGTTTCAGTGGCTGAGAAATTTCAAATAGAGTTGAGGTTATCCTGGAGGTTATTTTTATGCATTATATAGATACTTGTTTTTAGTTTATGGTGTATTGGAGTGGCTGGAGAGAAGTACCTAACACTGTTCAGCTGTATTCCCGTAGATTCGATTCTTGAAGACGATTGTAGGAAGATACAACTTTTACAATGTGACTGTGTGGTTGTGAAAACTTTGTGTCTGATGCTCCTCTTATCTAGGGTATGGACAAATGAGTAAAAAAAAATATGGATAAAAATATAAATAAATAGTAGGGGGGATAAGGAGTAAAATACATTGGGTAGATTGAAATACTAGTGGTCAATGGGGGTGGAGGGTAAGGAGTATGAGATGTATGACTTTTTTCTTCTTCCTTTTTATTTCTTTTTCTGGAGTGATGTAAATGTTCTAAAAAAATGATTATGGTGACAAGTACACAACTCTGTGATGATATTGTGAATCATTGATCATACACCATGTATGGACTGTATGTGTGTAAAGATTTGTCAATAAAAGTATTTTAAAAAGAAAAGAATAAAGGTGGGTTGACATCTTTTCTAAAATTCATGCTGCTTGCTAATGGTTAATGTTTTTATTTCCAGAAGTTCATAAGCCAATAGTTAGATCATCTATATCAGAAATGTTAGTTTCTTGCACATAGAAAAACTTCTTATCTTCAGTTTTCTCATGGCTCTCTTTTTTCTCCAAGTTCCACTGATATTATCAACAATGGTTTTACAGCACTTTTGCATTTCCAGATGCCTTGCTAGGTACTAACTACATCTGGGTACATTCGCTTGAAATCATACGGGGTAACTAAGTTGCTTTTACTGTCTCTTCATTTAGGGTATATTTTTAGTTTTTAAAAAGACAATCTCTTCTATCTTTCCACATTCTCTTGACAAAGAAGATGGAAGTAAAATAAGTTAGGATGGGCCACAGTGGCCCAGCAGGCAGAGATCTTGCTGCTGTGCTGGAGACCTGGGTTCAATTCCCGGTGCCTGTCCATGCAAATAATAATACTAATAATAAATTAAAAGCCTCAATTGTGCTCATGGTTTCCAGTTGTACCATGTACGTCAAGTGGAGGACAGATAATGGCTTATTTGGTGTGCGCATGTGTGTGTGTTAATGTATGCAGAAAAAAAAACTTTTTCCTGTTTTCTCTACTATATTACAATTCTGGGTAAGATACTAGATTTTCCCTCCTCTTTTATATACTAAACTTCTGGTTTCTTAAGAGCGAAACCCAAGTCTATATATACTACTATTGCATCTTGTATATAGCTTGTATTTGGTATGTATTTGTTTAAAGAAACATGAATTAGTTAATACACTTCAGAGTGATTTGTTGAAAATAAAAGCTAATGAGTATAAGCAAGAAATCATCATTATGCCAGCTTAAAATCTAAACTGGGAAGACAATCACCATCTTTCTCAGTTATAAACACTGTGACTGCCTAAACCGATGGATACTAATAGAAACTTGCGTCAAAGAACTGAAAATTATGAATATGGAGAGAAGAGTGTTTTTTCACTTCCTTTTTGTTTTTATTGGCTTATCTGCTTTCCTGTTTCAAGTTTTTAATCGAGGGAATGTATCCACCAAAGAGCTAGTGTGTGGGGACAAAAGAAGAGCAGCTAGTGCTGGTCTTTTCAATGTGCGGGAAACATCTAAGGGGGTGTTACATGCTCTGCTCCATTTCCATAGGCTATACTCTAAAATGTCTATACCTTTTGCCATAATGCTGCAAGATTACATATGGTAACAGTATATTAATAGAAGTACCTATTATCAAAAACCTATGTTTCAGACATTATGACTACCTTTAACAGCTACACCATATATACAAGTGTGCTTAATATTATCTCCATTTTACAAATTAAGATATTATTAATAGAACTGTTAAGTAATATTAAAACATCAACCAACTATGAAATGACAGAATCAGGCTTCTAATCCACTCCTGTCAAGAGTCAAATCCTGTGTTTCTTCCACCATAGCTCACTGCTACTCTTAGACTTCTATGCCAAGATTAAAATTAGAATTGAATTTAACACTGGGTACATTTTGGAAGTCAACACTAGTTTCCCCTTATACTAGGTCTTTCCGCATATTTCCCAGGACTTATTATCTGAGAACTAAATTCCATTGATCATAACTATCAAGAAATTTCTGCTACTCTAAACGCATTTACCATATGTTAGAACTAATATACCTCTTTTTGTGGAGTATTAAGATATTCCCATTTGAAAAAGACATACCATTAAACATTTTATTTATTACTTTTGGCTCTCAGATCTGTAGACAGCTGCCTGTGCTGTCTTTTTGTTTCAGTTATAGTGTGACAGAGAGGACAATGTGACTCCTGGGCAGGCTCCCACATTTCTGGAGTCTGTTTTCTGTAGGGTTTTGAGGAGAGAAAGGGACTTATGACAACAGTGTGACAGCAGATGTGATTTTTGTGTGTGCAGTGCCAGCCCTTTTCCTGCTGTAGAGGTAAGCAATACCTAAGGTTGGTGATAAAAATGCAGAGCAGCATACCCTATATAGAATGCAACATTCCTAAAATTCCTCTTGTTGTATTGTAAAGGCATCTTTATAGAATCAAAAATGAAAATAATAACCACATTTTCATTTATAACATTATTTTGGTATTTATAGCAAATTAAGTGAAAACACCACACCAAAATAGGTAGAGAAATACAGTAAACAGCTACTTTCTATTATCTCATTCACAATGTGTCCTCTTCTCAATTTTTGGCAGCAATGGAAATTAGGACTCTTCCTTTAATTCAATAAACATTTATTGGGCATTCTATGTAAACATCACTGGGATAGAAACTGTGAGGATTAAAAAAATAACTGACATAGAAACTCCTTTCAAAGGGGCCCTAGTTTCCATTCCACAATAAACTTATATATTCCTTATTATATGATAGGATTTTGTAATGCATTATAATAGAAGGGCACGGTAACATAGAAGCACCTGGGAAAGAGAATTGAGAGGATTCGTTTTTGTTTTCTTTGCAGAATGGCTTGCATTTGATTTGTAGAAGAATATATAACTGGGAAAAACAAGAGAAATGAGATTTAGATGTAGGAGTGAGACAGCCAGCTGAATATTGGGCAGTTGAGAAAAGAAGTGAACATAAAATGATATTGGAAAAGTAGGATTGTACCACTGTAAATGAATTTGAACATCCGACTAATATGTGTCATTTAATAATTAAGAGATAGCTATGTTTTTGAAGTGTGTGGCATAATTATTACTGTATTTGGAAAAATAACAGTAACATCTCCCTAGGCACTCTAGCGTTGGATTAAGAAAGTAGACCCTGAGGTCATTTTGCTTGTGTTCATATATTCGCTCCTCTACCTGGTAGCTGTGCAATCTGGTAGGCTTACTTTTCCCTTCTTTTTCTCTATTTGGTAAAATCAGGAGATAATAACAATATACCTATCTCACAGTACTGTTGTGATGATTAAATGGGATAATACATCAAAAGAATCACAAGGTGAGTCACAGAGTAGGTATTCCAAAATTGTGACCTATGATTGTTGTCTTTTATATGATGCTTTACTGGGGGTTCTAGCTAGATTTAGATCTTAGAAGTGGGAGCCATTTGAGGAAAGCAATGAGGCCATGGAGGTTGCTGAACATGTCTAAGCTACAAATAAGAAAGCCATGGGCAATGAGAGCAGGTCGGAGAGGTCATGGCCAAGGTAGCATAGACTGCCCAGAATGACCACTGGATGGGAAAGGGTCAAGCAGCGAGGGCAATGGGGGGCGAGCTGGTTGTTGCCAATGAGGGGGATGCTTACTAGAAAGAATAGAAGGGACGGGCTTTGATTATTAGACAGTGAACTCATTTTGACTATCACTGATAAACATGATAAACATGACTATCACTGATTATGCTGTAGCCACTGGCTTCAAGATTTTCCTACACCCAAATGTTTTGATAAACTCTTCTAGAATATAATTACAAATTTGAATTTCTTCTCTCTTCCTTATGTAATGTCATCACTATTTTCTTTTAGAAGTACTGATAACTGAATAAGAAGAGTTACAGTGAGTAACAGGAAATGAAAGGAAAAGCAATAGTATCCTCTTAAAACTAAATAATGTGAATTAAAAGCATCAATTATTATGAAAACAAAAAGGAAAGGTCAGAAATAGTATGTTTAAAATATCAATAAACTTCAACAGTATTGATGTTGATATTTGTATAGTGCTTTGAATTTTCAAATCTAATTGAATACTTATCCTTGCCAGAATACTATAAGATAGGCCATTTTGGGGTTGGAGGGGATCCAATAAATTACATTTGTTGTCTCCCGCTCATATTTGAAACAAAATGAGAGGGCACAGAAATCAGACAGATAAATTATTATTTCATTCAACACATTTACTTAACTCCTACCATGTGCTTGGCACTGCTAAAGACACTGGGGAAAAGTCAGTGAATTGCACAATATTCTCTGCCTTCATGGAAGTTATGGTCCGTGGAGGGGAGATCAAAGTTAGATACTGTCACAGACACAACGATGCACAATTTGAATCTTACTTCAGGAAACAACATGCTGCCCACTGCCCAGCTTTGAAAAGTGTGTTTAGTTGCCAACCTCTAGCCTTTACCTCATGCAGGCCTGGGTATGCCTCTGCTTTGGAGCCAAAGTCTAACTCTTTGCAAAGCATCCACTGGCCATGTCCAAGCAAGGGTCTCAGTTCTGCCCAATGCTGGACTCCTCTAATAAACTCCCTTTGAGAATGCAGAGGCTTTCTCAGGTCCGTATTGTGGTGAGACCATTCCACCTGCCAATCCTGATCCCCCTCTTTTCCTTCAGAAGTGTTATATGCCCCACCCCACCCCCAGTAATTCTGTTGTATTCTTAATTCTGTGAGAGCATATGTTTCCTGGAGAACTATCACAGATGTTAATAAACAGCTGAGGGTGAAGATAACATTTTTTTTACAGGAACAAATCCTACTAGTGAAATTAGCTTTAGATCTAGGACTGAAGGTGCTTGATCACCCTACCTATAAAGCACTGAGTTCTACCTACACAGTCACTGGCAGTGTGGACAGTTGCATGGGTGATCTCTAACCACAGTGTGGATAATACACACTCTGCACGAGAAAGATTAATGAGATAAATATAACCCTAGACATGCCACCCAGATAAGTGACTCTTCCTTCCATAGAGAGATGGGGCAAGACTAGCAGTGTTATGTCAGCTAAAATCTCTCCAAATGGAAGCATGATACCAGGGGAAAGGAGATGGCCTACATTAGAGATTAAGCAGATTTTATTTTTCCCATTTCAAATTTGACAAAAAAAAAAGTTAAGAGATGTTCAGTCACTTGCCAAGATTATGTGAGAAGTAAATTTTGGGACTTGGGCTCAATGCTTTCTTTCCTTTTTTTTTTTTTTTTTTTGGTGACTTTTTTTTAATTAATTAACGAAAAAAAAGAAATTAACCCAACATTTAGAAATTCTTAAACAAAGTAAGTCTATTCGAACATCTTTCATGCATAAACATAGAAGATAAGGTATACAAAAGCAAATTGGGGTTTTCTCCTTTAAGATACTTTAATCAAGTAGGTGAGTTGGAAACTCAGGATCACACCAACATAGTGTCATCTATTTGATGTTTGACTGAAGATGTGAAGAGAATACTGAGACAGGGGACAGTAAGAACTAATCAGACCAGTGGGGCAGAAGATGAAAGATAGAAGGCAATCACTGGTAGAAGGAGCTAAGGTCTAGAGACTTGAAAGAATGCAGAAGTTTGATGGATGATTAGGGGTTCCAAATGACTGAAACAAGTAGCACAAAGGAGGAACGTGGCAAAGATGGAACCATAAATGCATATCTGTCGGCACTCATTCATTCAATCAGTCAAGAATCTACTATGCACAAAACACAGTGCGGTGCACTGAGAATATAACAGCAATGACATAAGAGAGATGGTCCTCGAACCGAACGAGACCACATGGTAAGTGGTCAGAGGGGAAAAGTGTGGAATGTTCTGGGAACACAGACAGTAGCCCCCACTTAGACCTGGGGTGGGCATGTTAAGTAGATGGCTTTCTAACAAAAGGAACATCCAACCTAAGAAACGAAGTAGGAATAAGATTTTTCTAGATGAAAAGTAGAGGAAGAAAATCCCAAGGAGAGAAAATAAAATGCACAAAAACCAAAAGGGAAAAAGAGCATGGCGTAATCCATGAAATGAAGAAGTACTGAAGAATAGAAAGTGAGGCAGGGGCATGGATTTACATGAAAAAAGATTTTCTGAGAGAAAACTATGTAGTCTATCATTTCAGCAAATGTTAATTCTATATCTATCACTTCTAAAATATTTTAGATTATTTGTGAATTTTCCTTTCTCTATTACCAATGGAAAGATCATAAGAAGAGTCAATCAGATGAATAGGCATCCAGTTGGCGGGGGGCCTCTAAATCACCCTATATTTGGCAGTGGTCATATAATTCCTCAAATTCCATCATCGTACTGTGCTTTCATTCCATTAGCTAAGTGCATTTTTTTTTAATTGTCAAAATGCAAATGTCTCTAGGACTCTAACAGTTTAACTTTATAGCATAGTAGGAACAAACAATTCATATTTAATAGATATAGAGAGAGTTGGCACATAAAGCTTGACATGGAGCATCTGGTATTCTATTTTCCAGAAATGACAAATATTATTCTTCTTCATGAAACAGAACAAATTTTAGGGCAAGAACATGAGGTATTGCAAATCACATTATAAGTGACCGGACCTGAAAATTTACCACTGAGATACAGGCTTTTCCATAATCTTCCAATGTGTTTCTTCCATGTCCATATGGAAAATTTGTTTCAACATTTAAACTAATATCTTATATAATTTTTTTATGCTTCAGAATCTTAGTAGGAGTTTCAAACAAATAATTATTATCTAAGCATTTTTCCTTTTAATACTTACACAAATTCTAACAGAAATTTACAGCAGAAATAACCCTAGCTTTAATATATTGTAACGGTTTACATGTTGTTCTGCTTTAATGTGAAATATTTAAAGGGGATTCCAGGTTTCACAGATAAAATGGTCTGTGAGATAAAACAAAAATATAACAGCTGCACAAAGGAAATAAAAAACAGTTTATCAAAAGTTAAATCTTACCACTTTCAAAATATTGGAAAAGCTACTTGATGTTTTAGAGGAAAATCACTGCAAGGAATAAAATTGTCAGCACTAAATATTTGCTCTAAATCAGCCTTGTTTAATTTTTAAGGATGCTACAATAACAACAATCCAGGCTCTTGCTTTGTTTTGTATACATGACATTGTTATTTTGCCATTATTTTGAGAAGCAGAGTTCAAAGAGAGTTCACTCAGGGATACCACATCTTTTGGAAGATGCAATGTTGGCACCAGAAGCCACTGGGGACCTTCTGTTTCACAGTTTAAATATGAAAAGGCTTAGAACAATTTGGAATTTTTCATTTCATATCCTGCCCCTAGCTATTCTATTTGGTTGGAACTGTGATCAGATTACAGAAAGATTACACTTTAACCTATATTTAATATAAATTAAATAGATATCAGAAGCCACATTGAGAAATTCAATTTTGTTTCCCTGAAGAGCCGGGTAAAGGGTGGGGCTTTATTTTGGTATACTAAATGTTGCTGAGCAACAAAATTGTTTTCAATATAGTTTATATCAGTAAAGGGCAAATGTAAGTTGTTCCTTCATTTCAAGGGGATACTTTCTAAGAAATTTCCTCTGCAGATAGCAGCATCTTGATGGACAAGAGGTCAAGAAGAATTGTAACAAAATGTATATTGGAGAAAATCTCGGGGGAAAAGATATTACTCCTAAAAGGTATTTCAAAGACTTGGACATTACAACTCTGTCCTTTTGAATTCAGTGGTTACATTCTTTTGTAACAGTAAAGTACAGTTTATCATTCTATCCTTTTCAATTGTTGTGCTTTCTATTGCTCTTTGAGGCCAGTAGCTTTACAGCCCACTCCAAGCTCATCTTTAATAAGCATTTGCCATTGCACAGACACAAGTCACACTCTGTTTATTAGTTCCAAGCTTCATAAGTGGTCTGTGGCGTTTCATAGAATTCCCTTATGCCCTGTACGATGAAGCAACACACAACAGAATAACAGAAAAAAGGGAATGCCCTTTTTTCCCAAATACGTAAAATAGTCAATTTTGTTGTATAGATGACAATGCCACCTTTAATTGGACTTAAATAGCATTTAGGAATTACTTACAGCAATATAATTTTCATTAAAAATTGCAAAATATTTTATGGAGTCCTAGAAATTCAAATTTTTCACTTATGTAGAAATGTTTCAGGTCTTCTAAGAAAGCACTAAGGTTACATATTTTCCCTATTTTTTACACATTGCTTAAAGAAAAATGAAACACATTATGTTAAAAATAAAAACTAAGACAGCAAAAAATTAAAATTAAACTAATAATGGCATAAAAGATTTCCCCAATGCTAAGATGAACTCTTTCCTATTTTAACAGCTGGAAAAATTTTATTTCTTTCTTTAGAGGAAGTAATTGAAGTAAAATGTTAATAAAATTTAATTAACTACACAAAGAACTTGTCGTTAGTGTCTTCTTGAATAAATTCTATTTTAAAATGCAAGGTTCTTTCCTTGTTTCAGACAAGGGGGAGCTATTAATCTTCTCCTTCAAAATAAAGAAAGAGGTATACAAAAGCCTTGAAGTATTATATGGTAGCTGGTTGGGGGTACTGCTGTCTTATTTTATTTTGTTTTGGCTTAGGGGTAGGACTATCTTCTAAACTGATGCTTTCAAGATGCTCCTGTTCAGGTCACTGGAAGCCAATTTATGGCTGCATTGCATGAGAGTACCTAAAACTAACATTGTTATGTAGTTTCACTGACAGAGGCACACTCATGCAAAGCAAGATGAATGGGATGTCGGTTTACTCTATCATGGGATCTCCATTTAGTGACCCAGATGAGGACAGAGAGAACTTGTCACACAAGCATGACAGGGCTGGCTACGGCTTTAAGTGGAGCTCCAAATCTCATATAGATTTGATGTTGCCGCTAAAGTACAAAATTTGTCATAAAAGACATGTCAGTACAGAGTTCATTAAGGTAAAGGATGAGAGTGCTTTATCTGGACACAATTGAGCTCTCCTGTGGCAGCCAGATATTTAATTAGAAAAGAGTTGGGTTTTGTGTTCTCTCTCTCCTTAATGGCTTTTAAAAATGCTTTCATTAAGATTTTCCTTATTCTTTAGTTTTAACTCAAAAGTTTCTTGCAGCCTGCCTGATGTTTTCCCCACATTTTCTCCTTTGTTAAATTTGGAGGTGTGTTTGTGATGTCAGTTCACAGTCACTCCAGGCTTGCCTGGGGCTGGAGGTGAGGTGTTAAACCTCACAGGGTAGAATGCTTAAGGTGAAAGACAGTCATCCGAGGTACTTGCACTGTGACTCTCACACTAGAAATTTCATGACTGCCGCCACTTTTCCTTCTACTCAGTGTCCAGAGATCACTAAAGGTATTCACAAATGCAAGACTGCCCAGGATTCAACAGAAACCCCAATATTACAAACCTACACAGGTTTAATTTCCAATTGCTAAAGGGTTTCCAAGAAGCATTTTTGCTGTTTTGAATTAAATCAACTTGATAGCAATTTTTTTACTATTACTTTCAGTATTATTCAAATTAATGTCTACTTCAAAGACTTTTTAGGAGTTTGGGGTAGCTGTTTTTTTTTTTTTCATTTTCTTTTTTTAAATCCAGAGAATGTTCCCATGTGGTCATCAGTAGGAAAAAGAAAGGAAAAGAGAAATAGAGAAGTGAAGTTAACACTTTCCTTATTTCAGAAAGTAAGTACATGGTGAAGGACTTACTTTGTACTTCTTAGTACAAAGGTCCCAGCTTGGGACATTTCGGGAGGGCCATCTCAGCATCAGAGTGTACCATGGGATCTGATGAAGCATTTAGGTGAGATTGCATTGCCACCGTCCATCTTACTCTGCCACATCCATTCTGATTCCTTCCCCACCCCACGGGTTTTGGTTCCAAAAGCACTCTTCAATAAACTTCCCAATCCACATTTTCCCCTTGGACTCTGCTTCCTAGGAAATCCAACAAACTGCACCATATTTGGAATCTATCCAAAAAACAAAGCCAAACAAAAAAACATTCCTTTCTTTAATCTTTCAAATGTTTCTCATAATATTTTTCATGTACATGAAAATTATGTTCTGTTACATTGCTTTCAATGCTTTTTTTTTTTTTTTTTTGTAAGTTGTATGGTGGGGGCCCCCTTTCATTCTTTTTCCATGTGACTCTCCTGTTACCGCACCGTTTTTTATTTCATTTTTTTTTTAGCAGTGGGCAGGGAGTGGGCAGGGGGCACCAGCTGGGTATCAAACCCGTGTCTCCAGCATGGCAGGCGAGTATTCTAGCCCTGAACTACCCTTGCACCCCTCAACCGGTTTTTGACATAAATAAAAGGTACAAGGGTGTTCTCATTGTAGATAACAACAAAAATAGTAAAATCAATTTGCATGTAGACTGCTACAGTTTGCCAGAGCTGTATCAGTTTGGCTTAATAGGAATTTATTGACTTGTGGTTTTGAGAACCAAAGAAATTCAAAATCAAGATATGGCAAGACTTGCTGGCTCCTGGAGTCTGAACGTTGTGATGCTGGCTGCTGGCAAAGTGTGGGGACCTTTGGCTTGTGTCTCTGCATCCCATCCCGTGGCGATGTTCTCTTCTTGCTTCTGTGACTTCGGGAATTTCTTTATAATGCCTCCAGTATTACTGGTTAAGGCCAACCCTCACTCAATTGAGTTATAATTTCACTGAAAATAACATCTTCAAAAGGTCCTATTCACAGTGGGTTCAAACCCACAGAGAAGTCGGTTAAGATTAAGAACACATCTAAAATGAGGTCTATAATTCAACCTACCACATAGGGAAATAATATATATTGCCTTATGTCATTTTGAGTGTTCATTAACACTGACTTTTGTAAAGTTATATATCCAATGCACATTTGAAAAGACCAAGTAGGCACAGTGGGTAGATGGAACGATCATCTAGATTTTGCTATAAAACCACAGAATTGGGTCTCTCTTCAGTGTGTGGGATGGAATGTTTTCTTCTCTCTGAAGCTCATTACTAAATGGGTGAGGAACAACACTGTCCATGCTGTTTTATTGTGGTGCAATATATTAGTTTTCTACTGCTGTGCAACAAATTGACACAAGCTTAGTGGCATTTTTAATTTCACAGTTTCTATGATTTAGGAGTCTAGGCACAGTTTAGCTGGGTCTTTTGCTCAGAGCCTCACGAAACTGCAATGCAAGTTTCAGCCAGGCTGTGTTCTCATCTGGTGACTTGTCTATGGAAGGATCTGTTTCTAAGGTCTCCAAGGTTGCAGGCAGAATTCATTTCAATTCATTTCCTTGAAGCAAAAGAATTCTTTGAAGATTATGTCCTCAAAGCCAACAAGAGAGGGCTTGCTGAATCTAGACTCTATTCATTCGACCCTCTTTTAAAAGAGTCATCTGATTAGGATTATCTCCCCTTTTGATTGATATAAAGTCATTTGACTCAAGAACTTATTTATATCAGCAAAATCCCTCACCTTTGATTGGAAGCAAGTTACAAGTTCCACTGCACTCAGAGGAAGGGGATTATACACAGATGTGTGTCCTTGGGAGTAGTCTTAGAATTCTGCCTAACAAATGCAATGCAAGTATATTTATTATAAGGTGTGTAGCAGTGATTTCTGAGGCTGCAAACTATGTTTATATTGGTAGTACAATTTACATGGAAGGGATGCATGTTTCAATTTAGGAAGAGTGCCACAATCTGGATTTTACTGCCATATTGGAGCCCAAGTAATAAGTACTCCAGGGTTTCCTTACTTAACTCTTTGACTTCCTCTTTCAATTCTATTTGTTTCTACTCCCAAAACAGGTGTACCCCAAAGGTGCTTACTTGAATAACACATTCAGTTTACTTCTGGGTCTCAGATTTACTAAAACTTTCTTTTGTTTTTTACCCATGTGGCTAATTGATTTGCCAATCTTTTGTTAGCTCAGAGCTAATCATTCTTTCCTGAGGAAATCTCACAAAGTTTCTTTCTTTTATTTTCCTCAAAGTGACAATAGTTGTGCATTTATGGCATACAGGATTGAAATGCTTAATACTTTACTTTCTCTGTGGTTTGCTAGAGAGGGTGGCGTGTATATATATATTTTGACAGGGGTAAGCTCGGAGACTCAATCCCAGGTCTCCAGCATGACAGGTGAGAACTCTGCCACTGAACCACTGTTGCACCTCCCCCACTGAGCCATTGTTGCCCGACCAGGGTGGCATATACTTGAATGTCCCAGTAAAGTTGGAATGACCACATGACTTGCTTTGGCAAATAAAAAGTTACTGAATGTGACAGAAACAAAGGCCATTGAATTGGCCTCTTGCTTTCCTGTCGTCCACTGTGAAAAGAACTTGTTTTGAGTATCTCCTGGTCTTGGGTAGATGAGAGAAAAGTAGGGCAGGCCCAAACCCAGCCCAAACTATGGAACCAAGCTTGGTTTCTGTGTACCATGAAGTAGAGCTACCAGCAGAGCCCAGTCTACAATGACTTAATTACAACTGACCTACAGTCAGGGGAGCATGAGAATGAAGGTGTGTTGTTTAAGTCACTGAATTTTATTGTGGTTTGTTAGGCAGCACTATTGCAGCAATAGTTAACTAAAACATTGTTAGGTATGCCTGACATTGCATATTTCAATGTAGAGTCCTTGTAATACCTTAGAAAGATCATAATATAGAAAAGATATTTAATACTTACTCATTTATTATAAGATTCCTATAACCAGGTGGCAATATTTTTGTTTCTAACTCCCAGGGCTTAATGAATAGAATGTCTTTCCCCTTAATATATGTGTTCACCTATCAAGTCTGAGCTCAAGTCTTATCTTCTCTTTGAACCTTCTATCAATGACTTTTTTCATAGTATCTTCTTCTGACCTATGATTTTACTAAGTTTTTTAGATAAAACTTTATTGTATCTGTCCAGTTGGGCTGAGTTTCCTGTTATGTTTGTGGTTAACCATGTCATTAGGGCTAATATTGCCATTTCCCATGTCTGTTTTCTAGTACGGCTCTACTGCAACAAGTACTGTTTATTTGTTCATCAAATATTTACTGAGACTTTACTATGGAGAAGGCAGCATGCCAAATGCTGTATTCTGACCTTCTTCAATAATGATAAAACTGTTGTCTTCAGAATCTTATTATTAGTGATCCTCAATCCATAGGATTGTACGGCAAAGTAGGGGTTGTTGATGATTCTGTTAAAACAATGTCAAATATTGGCCATGTCTTACAAAATTTTTTAGTGCCTATATAATTAAGATGCAAATTTTTAAAGGTTGCTATTGGCATAGTTAGTAAACTATATTGAAATTATAAAATAATAGTAAAGGTAAAAAAAATTATAATAAAAGCTAACATGTATGTTGTACTGTCTTCCTCCCAGGTTATTTTCAAAACACATTATATTTGGCCATTTAATTCTCTCAAGAATCTTATGATGGTGCTACTGTTGTTATCCCCGTTGTCATCCCGGTGAAGTTGTTCAAGGACACAGTGAATAAGTTATGGTGACAGGTTGAAATATGATTGCAGAACTAGAGGCAAATATAAATACATATATGGAATGTATGTATTAAAAATGTAGCAGCACATAATTGAGATTTTAGAGTCAGATTGCTTAAGTTCAAATTTTAATTTTTTCTACTTGTTAGTGACCATGAACAAATAATTATTTCACCTGTAAAATAAGAGTAACAAACCTAGTCAAAGGTTTTATGTAAAACTAAATGAGATAATGCTTGTAAAGTTCTTAGAATAGTATCTGGCAAAGGAAAAAGTGCTGAATAAATACCAGTAGTTATTACTCTTTGACAGTCTTCACAGAATTGGCTGGATGAATTGCTAGTCATTACAGACACTGTAATGTCTGGATAATGATATGGATCAAAATAATTGTGTCCATCTATTTATCAGAAATTGGCCATTTATAGATCAATTCCTGACAATCCAACAATTGCTCTTGGGACTTTCCATGCCAGACTTATGTCTGAAACCAGGATGGCTACAGATTCTTATATCTGAAGACAAGTTTCTCTTAACAGATAGTCACACAACCCTCCTGTTCAAATTTGGTTATAATTGCCCTCGTGGATGGTGATTATACTGAAAATAATGCACTTACCATTTGCCAGACATGGTTCTAATTTCTAATCCTCAGGAAGCTAGGAGGTATGTATTATTATCATCTTATAGTCCAGGTTAAAACCGAGAAAAAAAAATATGAAATGACTTGCCCAACGGCATTCGGTAATAACCACCAGAAAAGGATCTGGAGCGTGAGGTCTGTTGTGGATATCGCTAAGGGTTTCATACCTAATTCCAAGTTCCTCCTGGCGAATTTTCTATTATACATAGATAGCATCATGAAGGCTAAACCATTGTGGTGGTTTAAGGTCATATGCACCCCAGAAAGGCATGTTCTAAATTTAATCCATTCCTGTAGGTGTGATCCATTCTTAATGAGGTTTTTTGTTTGTTTGTTTGTTTGTTTTTAACATGGGTAGGCACCGGGAATCGAACCCGGGTCCTCTGGCATGGCAGGTAAGCATTCTTGCCTGCTAAGCCACCGTGGCTCACCCATTGTAATCCATTCTTGTAGGACCTTTTGACAAGGCTACATCAGTTAAGGTGTGATCCACCTGAATCAGGATAGGTCTTTGTCCTCTTTTTTGGAGACCTTTATAAGTGAATTGGATACAGAAAAAAAGAAAGAGAAAGCCACAGAAGCAAGAAGCTGAAATCAAGGAAATTCAGCAGAGAAGGGAGAGACCAGCAGATGTCGCTATCACGTGCCTGGCCATGTGACAGAGCAGTCTAAGGTTGTTGGGAGCCAGTCTTCAGGAAACGGACAGTGTCTTGATGATTTGGACATTTACTCGGCCTCAGAACTATAAGCATGTAAGTTAATAAGTTCCTCTTGTTAAAAGCCAACACATTTCATGGTATCTGCCTTGAACAGCCTTGGAAACTAAGACAATCATATTTAAAATACTCTTTAAATTTAGTGAAAGTCAACTGAACTATTTTTGCATGATGCAGTAGCAGACATAACTTGATTTTATTCAGATAGTTTTTAAACAATGGAGACAGTATGGATGTTGTGGCAGTTATTAGACATGTGGAAAAAAGAACAGATGAGCCTCTATCCAGACTTTCACAAAAATAAACTCTAGAAATATTAATAAACTATGAACTTCTTAAGCATCAGAAAAACATCTAATAAACCTACTTTAATTTTGGAAAAATAGCTTATATTGCATTTATGATAAATCTGTTGCCCCATATTTAAGACATGTCCAATAAATTAAGTACCTATGGTGTGTAAAGCATTCTGCTCTAAAGGCAGGTAGGAGGTGATAAACTTCTAAAGAAATAAAATAGCCTTCTCCCCATGGAACTTTATAAGATGATGAGAAAGAAAGATAATAATTTAAAATTACACAAAGATGTTTAAAGTATATAAAATTTCACAACCATAAACAGGGATACAAAATATGTAGCTTGCTTCATTATTCAATGATTTAATTCTCTTCCAAGCTTTCCTTTTTTCCCAGTGTAGAGAAAAATTACTACTCATATCTGGGTAAACCTAAATATTTTAATGCCTTATTTTTTCTTAATAATTCCAGAACTTTGCTTCCTACATTCTTCTTCTCATGGAGTAGAAGCTTAGATAGGGACATGGGACAGCTGTGTGTTTTCATCCTATAGGAATAAACCAGAACTCAATTAGGAATCAACTGGATCATTGAAGCTTATCAATGATCCTTGATTTCGTCTCATCAGTCATGGAGCACACTGTGCTATAGCCGTATCTGCCTTTGCTCTCCTGATTGTCATTGTCTTCCCCACCCTCTGCTGAGATGGACCCTGAACGTCTACTCATTGACTTTATGAGCTCTAAGGAACACTGGGTGTAGTAGGTCAGATTAAGTATCATAACCAAACACAGTTCCTAATCGTAATCTGTGTTTCCGTGAATGTGACCCTACTGTAAATAGGGTCTCTTAAAGATGTTACTTTTAGTTAAGGTGTGGCAACTGAACCAGGGTGTGGGCCTTAATCCATGTTATGGAGGCCTTACAAAGGGTACCCAGAAGTCACAGAAGCAAGAAAGGAGAGGGCATTGTCATGTGATGAGAGATAGTGATTCAAGCCAAGGAAACCTGAGGACTGCCACCAGCAGCATCAGAACACAGTGGAAGAAAACAAGCCTTACCCTTATCTTGATTTCAGACTTCCTCTCACCTCAAAACCATGAGCCACTGCATTCCATTGCTTATACAACCTGGTTTTATTGTATCTGTTATAGCAGCTCTGGTTCAGCTTCTATATTTGTTATAGAAGCCCAGGTTGAACTCATGGGCTAAACAAAGGAAGACAGGCAAAAAATAAATAAATAAATACATATGATACTAATCTATTTACCCTCTTTCAGATGTCTTTGATAGGTATGTATTTGGAAAGTTAAGAACAAAGATCCTTGAAAGCATGTAACATGGAACCTGGGCTTCATTGAGGGATCAGGCAAGGCTGACATGGGAAATTTGTTGCTTGCTGAACCATCTGAAGAATGAATAAGTGTCACGAAGTCAAAAGAGGAAAGCAAAAGAATATATGCAAAATTCTGAGACTGGGGAAAGAATGGCACATGCAAAGGAAGGAAGGAAAGTCCACAGGTTTGAGTACACAAGAAGTGCTACTTGAGTAAGCGGAAGATAGGAAAGTCTCCATATTTCCCTTAGAGGCCTTAAAACAGGAGGAAGGTACTTTTATTTCAGATTAGTCTTCATGTCTCCTCATAATGACTGTTCTATTGTATTGAATTCAGTGCTGGGTTTTAACTCTCTGATGTCAACAAATATATTTTGGTAGGGCATTCTTGTGCAAGGCTGATACTCATACTTTTCAAAGAATAATATTTTGTCCTCAGATTATCCATGGTCTTATTGAAAGTGTTATTTAAGTGCACCTATTTATAAGAGGTTTTGTAATACTATCGTGAGGTTCTTGGTTGTACACATTTTAAAACATAAAAAAACAATACTTTGATCACTCAGTGATGCTTTTCTACATTAACGACACAAGCTTGGCCAACAAAGACCCCATAGCAATGTCACAAACAACTGAATAACATCATATATGAATATATGTAAAATTAGATATATATATATGTATATATATATGTTAGATTAATATTGCTTAATAGCCAACAGTTTAGATTATGATGATAGTTTGTGCTTTTCCTAAGACTACTTAAATATTTTAACATTTATGACCACACTTCCCCTAACAACGTGTTTGCTTTGCTGTCTTTCAGAAAATGTCAGCTGTTAAAAATTAATCTCTGTCTTTCTCAGCATCCATCCTATTGTGCAGTTTTCAGGAAATTGATGCATTGCCATACTGTTTTGGTAATTGTGACTACAAATAATTAGGAGAGCTTCCAGGCAATATCAAGCTTTATTCCAAGGAGAAATATGTGCACTGATAGACTGCTTCTTTAAAAAGTAATAATAAGTAATCTTAAGTAACTCTTAATTACCTTCATTTGAAGTTAACACTTTCTGCGGTGAGCTCATTCTTGCTAAAGTCTCTCAAAAACTGAAATATATCATAATTAACAGTATTATTCATGCATTTCATATATTTTCATTGTGTAAACAAAGCCCTAAAGTAATTACATGAATATGGTCTTTCCAAATAGCAAATTTGGAATGGCTATTCTATTTGAGATGGCATTATTATCCCTAATAATAATATTAGATATAATCACCATATTTCTCAATACCAGCATGAAACTCTTTTTAGGGACATCAAATAGTTTAACATTCCCAATTTTCTTTCTACATGGAAACATTTATATTTTTACTGCCAACCATATTAGATCATGTTTTTGAAACATCACTTTTCTAGGACTGATGCCTGCATGGCATTATCATCTTGTGTCCTTGTCCCTAATAAATGTTTCCCTGTGGAAGCCACATGGCACTCAAAGCTGCCTGCAGTCTTTCCAGGAGGCAAATAATTAGCCACAGAAATAATTCATTTTTAGAGAGAATTTAAATTAACCACGATTTTTATGCATCTCTCCTTTATGAGAATGAATTTCATGTTACTTAAGCCAAACCGCCTCTGTTTGAATGTTATTATGAACCTTCTTTTACTGGTAGATATGAGATCACCAGGCATGAAGGATGGCTTTGTCCTGGGAGCAAATGGATCCACCAGGTTCAGTGATTTCGCCTTTAAAGCAATGTTAAATTAAGCTATACACATTAGAAATTTAAAGAGAAAGAGTTTAACTCATGGATCCGTTATGGACATAATTTGTTTTACCAAGAAGTTAAATGAAATATGCACATATTAATTACAGATACAAGCAAACTTTCAAGGGCAAGTTTATGTTTGTTTCTTTTATCTGGGGGCTAATTTGGTATCTAAATGTTTTTTTTGCCCTTTACATGAGGTTCTGTATTCTCCTTATCAATTTTGTTAACTAAAGTATTCTTATATCTAGTAGAAGTACTACTTGTAGGAGAATGTATTGTAGTCTCTTTGTACATTACCTTTGAAAGTAATTGATTAAGTATTTATTACTATTATCATTAGATTTTCAGTCCTTGGTCAAATCTTCAGAAACTTATTTGGCTCCTGTTTTTCCTTCCCTTTCCTTCCTTTTCTTTGTAATTTCCCTTAAACTGTTTCTTTTTGTTTGCTAAAGCTGACGAAATGTAATATACCAAAAATGGTTGGCTTTTACAATGGGGATTATTAACTTACAATTTATAGTTCTTAGGCAATAAAAATGTCCAGCTCAAGGCATAAATAAGATGATACCTGTACCCTGAAGACAGGCTGATGGCACCTGGGATACCTCTGTCACATGGCTTCCCATGTGACATGGCTGGCATCTGCTGGTTCCTTAGCTCCCAGTTTTCATTGCTTTTAGCTTGTAGCTTCAGTGACTCCTCTCTGTTTTCAGTGTGTCCTCTTTCAGCTTTTCTAGGGCTTTTCTCTGTGAGCATCTCTGTCTCTTTTATCCTCTTGTAAAGGATTCCAGTAGGAGGATTGTTCTAGTTTGCTAGCTGCTGGAATGCAATACACCAGAAAAGAATTGGCCTTTAATAAAAAGGGATTTATTTTGTTAGTTCTTCAGAGGAGAGGCAGCTAACTTTCAACTGAGGTTCTTTCTTACATTGGAAGCCACAGGGTGATCTCTGCTGGCCTTCTCTCCAGGCCTCTGGGTTCCAACAACTTTCCCCGGGGTGATTCCTTTCTGCATCTCCAAAGGCCTGGGGTGAGCTGTGAGTGCTGAGATGAGGTATGCTGAGCTGCTTGGGCTGTGCTATCTTGCGCTCTCTCATTTAAGTACCAGCCAATTAAGTCAAACATCATTCATTGCAGCAGGCACGCCTCCTAGCTGACTGCAGATATAACCAGCAACAGATGAGGTTTATGTACCATTAGCTCATGTCCACAGCAACAGAACTAGGTGCCTTCACCTGGCCAAGTTGACAACTGAATCTAACAACCACAAGGATTAAGACAGATTCTGGGGCAGTACTCAACTGAAATAATCTAATAAAGTTCCACCTTCCCACAGGTTTAAACCCACAGAAATGGATTAAAGTACATGATCTTTTCTGGGTACATACAATTTCACACTATCCCATCTTTGCTATTTTTTCTTATATCCAAACTAAATTTTTCTGTCCTCTGCCATGTCTGCAACACACCTTTTTTACTAGATTGAATTCTGCTATTGCCATTGGGTTTTTACATTCCTTTTAAAGTACTTCAGACCCTTTAACATGAATATGACTATCTCTTTCCTTGCATCACTAGCTTCTTTTCTTGGGAAATACTCCCTTTATGATGCATTCAGATGCCCTGTGTTTCCCTGAAGCCCTTTCTCTCCCTCTGTGAGGTAGGAGGAATTATTTATCTAACCCATGAGAATATCTATCATTTGGGTAGGAAACATCTAACTTATGTAGTTCTACAAGAAAGACAGTTCTCATCAAGAAACAAACAAAAAAAAAACCTTTCTTGGTATGCTTCCTGTTTCTTTAAATCAGAGTAGCTATATATCAAAGGCTATGAGCTGGCAGAAAACAGGAGAAACGCTCTCTCAGCACTTTTATCTTTAACCTGTTATTGTCTACTAACCATGAGTTGTATAACTTCAATGTAAGCCCTACTAAAAACCACAATGACAAGTATATAGGAGTAACAGAAATTTTCTGAACTTCATTAAAATAAGTTAATGGGTCACAAAGAAATTCGATATTATCTGCTAGCTTTCTTTCAGTTTAAGTTCAATGAATCCTTGTCTTTTAGTTGAGCCTGGAAACAAGATAGTGTTGGATGTCTCAATAATCACCACAAGAAGTTTAACTGCATTAAAGACAAATTTCACAGAGAGAGCAGTGGTTACCGCAAAAGGAATTCATTTCCACCTGTGAAGAAAATCTCTCTAATTGAAATGTCTTATTACCACCTCTCAAACCATGGAAGTGACATAGACTCTAACTTAGAAATAATAGTCTCTATGTCCCTCACAGCAGTTTTGAATTGATCCCATGTAATTTTTCATCATTTTTGTAGAAAGGAAAAAATGTTTTTTAGGCTGAGTACATGATGCACACAAATAGAAGGAACCTAGAAGCAGGCAACTAGGAGTGTGGCAAATATAATTCAGTTATCATTCTTCATTCTTTATTCTTTACTGTATATATTTGTCCTTCCTTCCTTCCTTCCATCCTTCCTTTGTTCCTTCCTTTTCTCACATCACAAGAGTGGGAGTGTTTAATGCTGTTCACATATTCCTCTGGCACTCCTTCTAAGTGCTGGCAGGATAGGGTGGCACTTCTCCAAGCCCTCTGAAGTTAGCAGTGACTTGTACATTTGCTTTGGCCGCACATATCTTCTGGACAGGAGCTTGAGAGCTGTGGATTATTTGCATATATTCTTTCTCTCTATTAATGGTACTGACAATAAAACCAGTCCAGTCAATAGCTTTTGTACAAATCTAGAAAATCTACATCTACAGTGGTGACTGTAACCCCAAATGGCCCTCAATTGTCAAAAATCAGGATAAACAGAGAAAAGAAGACAATTAAAATCACTCAGAATTCAAACCCCAGAGGAAAGCACCATCAGTAAGAGTGATTTAAACTTTTTATTCTCCCATTCTCAATTTCTCTCTTTATATATATAAAATCACATAATACCACATTTATATTATCTATAAGGATAATAATAGTTTGTTATTTTACTTAATAAAAACATCTTTCCAAGGAAGTAAATAGTTTTTCAACATTATAGCATTAGCAAAGTAAGGTCTTGCATCATATAACATGTTCTTTTATTTAGATGATCACCTATGCTTGTTTTGCTTTGGTTTTAACCTGTTTGGGTTTATTCCAGGCTTCAGAATATTTGCACAAAACACCTTTTTGTGAGGATAAACTTCTACATGTAGATTTCTGAGTCAATACATAGGCAAAATGGTGTCTTTTTATATGTGAAGACACACTTGTTTTCAAAACGTTAACAATTTGTGCTTCTAATTGCATGAGATTTTAAGTTTTCCTTCAATCTTACTAAAAATGGGAATATTTTTTCTAAACCACTTACCAATTTTACTAATGAAAAATTGTTTTTGTTTATTACATTTACTTGCATTTATTTAATTACTGGTTTAATGCATCATTGTTTATATTTTTATGCCTTGTGTTTTTGTACTTTGTCTACTAGGTGTAAAACAGCTATAAACGTGTAATCTGTGTTGGTGAGAATAATAATGTGTATTATTTATATCCATTTACCTGGAAGGAGCTAATAAACAGAAAAACTTTCTTCTGTTAAGAAGGAAGATATTGAACTACCTACCCTGGAAATAAAGATGCAGAATCTTATAAATCTATGTGCTGATACAATATATACAGTCAAATTTTCCCCTTAGGCTATAAAATTAAGATACAATATGAATTGTGTCTTCACTAAAATATCTTTTTAACTGTCTCTAAGAGATTTTCTGGGGAAAAACAGTGGTTTACATTTTTATGATAACTGGTAAAGTAGTGTCATTTTTTTTTATCAAAACTAATATTGAATTTATCTAAGCAAACTGAACTTGCTTGAATTCTTCATAAATTTGATGTTTTAATTTTTTGAATTTGAATTTTAGTAACATTGAAGTATTTTCTTCCTAGAGATTAGAACAGCAGCTATAAACTCCAATAGCATCATTTTAAAAGCTGCAAAGCAGTTTATTTTCACTGTACCAATAAGCATAGGGTCAAAAAAAGTTAGCATAATGACTGATTTCTCACAGTTTTTAGGATTCTAGGTGGCAATTGCTTGATTCTTTTGGCATCTAAGGATAGAAATAGAGAATGTATGTTTGAGAAAAATAAAAGGAAATGTGAAGTAACTTTAACTAATAGCAAATGTATTTGCAAAGATATTTCAAGCAAGATAAATGAAACAAGGCATAGGTCATCAAAGATTTGATTTGAACCATGAATGAAAGAAAAAGAAGAAATACTTAAGCAATTTGAAAAATAGCCAGACTATATTTCTTGGTCAAAAAATTACAGTCCAAGAACCCCAATTAATTTCAAAATAATGAATTATTTACTTAAATTAATCAAATTCTATGAGTGGGAAATAGAGATAAAAACATGATTAAATTTTTATTTTAGGTACCTTTTTGCTTTTCTTTCCCAACCAATTTCTTTGAACAGCACAGCTGCTCTATCACTTCCATCAGACCTCAGTCCAGGAAAATCACTACCCCAGTCATTGTCCAGTGCAGTTCTTTGGCCTTTCACCCATGCCCCTTTTTTTTCTGATTCTGTACTGCAGGATCTACCTTAAAGTTAAGGTAAAGGAAAGAACTGAGTGGGTCAAGTCAGACTTTGTAGGCTGATGGATCGTAGAACTTGTGAATAATGACTGATCTATCTCAGTATATAAATCTTTCTTTGAGAGAAAAGGTAAGATTGCTATTTCACACCCAAGGAGCTCTCTTTATTGTCATAGGGAAAGGTGGAATAAATATGTCATATTTCTACCTTGAGAATTCAAAATAATCTTTATATGGAGTATGATGAATCAGAAATAACTGCTCTTGTAGAAGAAGGTATATGCCAAGCAAACCAGAAACAAGAATTTCTATACATTTACTCTCATCATTTATTTTAATTATTTCTTTAACATTTATATTTTTAAATATCTGTAAGAGAAAGACATGCAAAGATTATAATAATTTAAGTTGAAAGTAATTTATGATTGGGAAAATATCACCAACGATACATTAGTCAGAATAGTGTGCACTATGCTGAAATAACAAACAGCCCCCAAACTCAATAAACTAGCAAAAGCTTATTTCTGGCTCACACAGAATCTTCTGTATTTAGGGCAACTGCTTGGCAGTTGACTTCTGTGTGGTTCTTCAGAGATCAGGGATGCTTTTAATTTGTGACTGCACCACTTCTACAAAAGGCCTAAGCAGAAGAATCAGAAGCACATTTCCTTCTCCATTCTGTAAATGAAGTAAATTTTTTCTGCTTACATTTCACTGGCCAGACAGTCAGTGGGTTCATTTAAAATTCAAGGAAGCTATAAAGTTATGGTTTTATGTTTAAAGGTGGAGAAATATTTGCAGTGAGTATAATCTACAAAATCTGCCAAAATGTTGTTATATTGTTTAATTGCATAGTAGATTTACAAATTTATAAAAATCTTAATTTTTTCTAAAGTATATAAAAAGTGCTGGAGTCATATGTTAAAATATGAAGTGATGTCGGGAGAGAGGTGTTGTTACTTCTGTTATCTTTCTTGATCTATTTCTATATAGTATTTTATAATTTCTCGATCATAAATTGCATATATCATATATAAATATGTAATTAAAACATGCATTTATGTATATGTGTATATGTATTTTTTATATATAAATAGACATAGATCAAGAGCACATGCTTATTTTCTCTCTAATTTATTAAACATGCATGTGAACAAATGCTTCTGCATGTTCTTCATTGGCTTATTCTAGAAAATTGCATTTTCAAATATATGCTGGGCTGCAGGGTAAAATTGTGATTATGTAATCAGCAGCCTACTTAATTCATAGATTAATTCATTTAGCAAGTATTTGTAAATTCTTTCTGTGGGCCAGACAGTGTCTTATTACTAAGGATATGGCAGTGGGGAAAGACTGAAAGTGGAGAAACAATAAAAGAGAAAAATAAGTAAAATATATATGATGCTAAAAGTGCTAATGAAAGAAATAAAACAGATAAAACAGACAGGAAAGTGGGGATGGTAGATGGAGGGAATTCAATGTTTAAAAGAATAATCAGGGAAATTTTCCTTATTAATTTTATTTCCGAATAGATTTTAGGACCGTCAGGAAGTCAGCTTTGTGGATGCCTGTGGATAAAGCATTCCAGACAAACAGCCCATCAAGAAAAAATGCCCTTAGCCAGAAACACAGGTAATTGTTCCAGGAATAGGGAAGAAGCTTGTAAACCAGATAGGAGTAGGTTGGGAGGGGCCCATAGAATGTGAAGTTAGAGAGGACGGGGCTTGTGGCCAAATATTCTGTGGAATCTTGTAAGTCAGGGAAATGAGCTTGGTTTTTACAGACAGGTGTCTGGGAAGCATAGAAAGCAGATGAATGGAATAATGTATATATTAAGCAAGGTCACTCCAGCTGCTATGTGGAACCATATGAAGAACAGTGTCAAGGGCAGAAGCAGGGAGATCAGTTAGGAGCAAGAATCTAAAGAAAAGGAGGTTCTCACTCTAACCAGAGTGGTAGCAGGGAAGTGGCAAGAGGCCATATTCTTGATCCATTTTGGGAGCAAAGTCAAAAGGACTTGTCGACAGATCAGATTTGGGATGTGAATTTTTTTGTGTGTGATCACATGAGAGAACGGAGTTGCCCTTTGCTTAAAACAGGATGACTGTGAAGACGGGTTTGAGGCATAAAATCAGAAAGTTCTCTGTATATGTTAAGCTTGGGATTCTTATAAAGCAACAATGGTGCTGCTCAGGAAGTAACTGTATAAGTGAGCCTGCAGCTCAGAGGGTGAGAGTTCCCCTGAAGCTACAATAATAGTAAAAATTAATGCTTATATTATACTTATTATATGCCAAGAACTGTTTTATATATTAGATATTAAATTCACTCAAAATTTCCATGATTTGGGTACCATTCCTATCAACATTTTACAATGAGGAAGGTTAAACTTAAAGAAATAAAGTATTTATTTCAAGGAATAAGAACTAGTAACTGGTAGAGCAAATCTGTAGTTTATTAGTCGTGCCTACTGCCTCTTTGCAATTCAGCACTATATAGCCATTATTTAAAGCCAGAGAATTGGATTAAATTCCCAAGGGAGGCAGGGGAGAAGGAAAGTAGTCCAAGGACAGACCAGGAAAATTAAAAATTAAAGCTTAAGGGAGTTGAGGGTAGATCAGCCTTGGGGGTAGAAAAGAAGAGTTTGTAGGCATAAATATGTGTAGATGTTGGGAGTGGAGGAAATTCTTATTCTATTTTGCCTACTGTCTCAATGAATGAGAAGGACTCGTCACCTATGAGCTAAGAACAGAGAAGAAAGTGATAGTAAATTAAAGATTTAGAAAGCGTAATGAGTGAGAGAGAGACTAGACTGGCTATATCTACTGTGAAAGCTAGGCAGCAGTTAGAGTCGATCTCATTTGTGACAGGAGTGATGCAAATTAATACTACTTAGAGATGCCACTCACCACTATGAGATTGACCTAAATCCAAAAGTTTGACAATACAGTGTTGGGGAGGCTATAAGGGAAATCATCTCTCCAATTGCCAGTGGGAAAGGAATAAATGCTGCAATCTGTACAGAGAGAAATTTAGCGGTATCTAGAAAAATTGCATACCCATTTAGTTTTGACCCAGCAAGCCCATTTCCAGTAAACATTGCCAAAGTTATCAAAAAACTTATATTCAATGTTATTTGTTGTGGTAAAATGTGTAATTATAAAGGGTTGGAAGCAATCCAGATATCTATAAATGTAAGACTCCTGAACCATTTATGGTTAATCTGCACACTGAAACAGTCTGTAGCCTTAAAAATAAAGGAGGAACATCTTACACTGATTGGGAATGCTCACCATCGTAAAATGAAAAATGCCAAGTACAGAAAATAAGCATGCTACTTTTTGTGTAAGAAAGTGGAAGAGAAGTATGTATATACGTGTGAATTTACATGCATGTATGTATATATGCTAAAACAAACACCAGATGAGTAAATGAAATTAATCCAAATGCTTATAATAAGGATAAGGAGAGGAAAAGGCTGGGGGTGGGGGGGTGCAGATATGGAACTGAGAACTCTTAGGATAAATGTTTTATATAGCATTGACTTTGATAATATATGAATGTTTTAACATATTTAAAAAGAGAAGTTTTACTAAAAATAAATAAAAGGAACTTGTACCTACTTGTACCCCAATGTTTATAGCAGAATTATTCATAATAACTAAAAAGCTGAAACAACCCAAGTGTCCACGGACAGATGAATGGATAAACAAAATGGGAAGCACCCATACAATGGAATACTATACAACCATAAACTGGAATGGAGTTCTGATAGATGCTACAACATGCATGAACCTTGAAGACATTATTCTAAGTGAAAGAAGCCGGAAACAAAAGGAAAATATTTTATGATTCTCTTCTATGAAATATCTAGAATAAGCAATTTCATGGAGAAAGAGAGCAGATTAGAGATTGCCAGAGACTGGGGGAGGGGTAATGAAGAGTTATTGCTTAAAAGATACTGAATTTCTGTTCAAGGGTGATGGAAAATTTTGATAATGGAAAGTGGTGATGGTAGGGCAACATTGCAAAAACAATTAATGACACTGAATTGTATACTTATAAATGGTTAAAATGTGAAAATCTATGTTTGAATATGTTAACACAATTTAAAAAATAAATTAAAAAATAAAAAGAATGGAGGAAAAACAGACACACAGAGACAGAAGAAGAATGCCAAGAGAGTGTACTGCCAGAGTTTGGATTTTTGCAATTCTGAGAGGTAAGAAAAGTTATCTTAATGGAGTTTTGCATTTCTGTTATTATGCCAAGGTCGAGCATCTACTCACATATATAATGTTTTCATATGTGTTAGCTTTTTTCTGTAATGCACCTACTTATTCCTTTCATCCATTTTTCTAAAATGCTGTGGTCTTCAATTTCATGAGCTTTTTTAACATTAGGGATATGAACCTTTGTGACATAAAATACAAAATCAATTCTTCAAGTTTATTTGATTTGTAATTTTGCTTAGCATTCTTTTTTGTCATGCAAAACAATTCTATGACATCAAAATGCATGTCTTATCTTTGTTGCTTCAAGCTTTTGAATCCTAGTTAGGAAACTTCTTCCCACAACCAGTGACAGAGATTGTTTTTCTTTCTCTTGACCAAGCTTCCAGCTTTACTCCTGGCACATCCTTACATTCTCATTCCCCCATCATGACTACCTCGAAAATATTTTGAGTTTGTGAGACTGAAAAGAATACCAACTCATATTCCAGAGGTGGAGGGCGGTGGGGGGGAGGAAAATACAATTTCACACCTTGTCTATTCTAAATAACAAACTCACCATGACTTCCATCTCCCCTCTCCCTGTCATTCCAACCTTTATACTATCCAGGCTCCTGAAAGACTACTAACTAGACTGTTCCTTTTCTCTCTACTTCTCTCTTCCCACTCTTACAGGCTCCAGAAGGTGTAATAACCACAAACAAAAATATTCCAAACTGAATAGTCTTACTGACAACCTCGCCCATCCCAGTGATAAACTACCTTTATTGGGTTTTAAGGCCTAGAAAGTAATCTGTGATTCTTTCTTGTTGAAAACACTTCGAAGAATAGGAGCAGAAGGAACCATTCTCTACATGATAAAAGGAATATACAAAAAGCCTACAGTTAATGTCAAACTGAATAGAGAAAGGTTGAAAGCTTTCCCTCTAAGATCAGGAACAAAACAAGTGCACTCACTGTCACCACTGTTATTCAACATTGTGCTGGAAGTTCTAGCTAAAGCAATTAGGCAAGAAAAAGAATTAAATGCATTTTAATTCAAATGCATTTTGAATTAAATTGAAAAGGAAGAAATAAACTTTCACTGTTTGCAAATGACATGGTCCTATATGTAGAAAATGCTAAAAATCTACCGTTAAGCTAGTAGAGTTAATATATGATTACAGCAAAGTGGCAAGATATGAAAGCAACATGCAAAGATCAGTTGTGTTTCTATCCAATAGAAATGTACAATCTGAGGAGGAAATCAAGAAAAAAATTTCATTTACAATAGCAACCAAAAGAATAAAATATTTGGGAACAAATTTAAGAAAGGACATAAAAGACTTAGACACAGACAACTAGAAAACAGTGCTAAAAGAAATCAAGGAAGACCTAAATAAATGGAAGGACATACCATGTTCATGGATTGGAAGACCAAACATAGTTAAGATTTCAATTCTAACCAAAGTGATTTATAGATTCAATAAAATACCAATTAAAATCCCAACTACCTTGCAGTAATAGAAAAACTGTAATCAAATTGCTTTGGAAGTGCAAAGTACCCTGAATAGCTAAAAATGTCTTATGAAAATTGAAGTGGAAGGTCTTGCACTACCTGAATTTGAAGCATCTTACAAAGCTACTGTGGCCAAAACAGCATGGCACTGGCATGAAAAATAGATGTACTGACAAGTGGAATCGAATAGAGTGTGCAGAAGTGGACTCTTAACTATGGTAAAATGATCTTAGTTATGGTGATCAAATCAACTCAGCTGGGACAGAGCAGCCTTATCAACCAGTGCTGCTTGGAGAACTAGATGTCCATGTCCAAAAGAATGAAAAAGGACTCCTATCTTGCACCTTATACAAAAAATTTACTCAACATGGATCAAAAACCTAAACATTAGAGAAAAGATCATAACATTTAGAAGAAGATTTAGGGAAATATCGTAAGGATCTTGTGAGAGGAGGTGGTTTTCTAGACCTTACATCCAAAGCATGAGGAATAAAAGAAGAAATAGATAAATGGGATCTCCTCAAAACTGAACACTATTGTACACCAAAGGAGTTTGCCATGAAAGTCAAAACAGCCTACACAATAGGAGACAATATTTGGAAACCATGTATCAGATAAGGATTTAATATCCAGAATATATAAAGAGATCCTACCTCTCAACAATAAAAGACAAATGATCCAAATGAAAAATGGACAAAAGACATGGATAGACACTTTTCCAAGGAGGAAATACAATGGCTTAAAAACATATGTACAGATGCTCAACTTCACTTGTAATTAGGGAAGTGCAAATCAAAGTCACAATGAGGTATAATCTCACACATACTAAAATGATCATTATTTAAAAAAAGAAACAAAACTTCAAGCTCTGGAGAGAATTGCTGGGAATGTAGACTGGTGCAACTTCTTTGGATGGCAGTTTTGTGTTTCCTCAGGAAGGTGAATATGGAATGGCTATATGAACCAGCAATCACATTACTTGGTATATATTCAGGAACATACATTTTTACACTAATGTTTATAGCAGGATTATTCATGATTGCCAAATGTCCATCAACAGATGAGTGGATAAATACACTGTGGTATATAAATTATGTCCTGGTTTGAAACTGTTATGTAACTCTTTTTTTTTTTTTTTTTTTTTTTTTTTTTTTTTAAGAGAGAGGGAGGAAAGGAAGGAAAGACAGAGAAGGAAGGAAGGAAGGAAGAAAGGGAAACATTTTTAAACATTTTCTTGTTTTTATTATATTTTGTTTGTTTGTTTGTTTTTTTACATGGGCTGGGGCCGGGAATCGAACCGGGGTCCTCCGGCACGGCAGGCAAGCACTCTTGCCCGCTGAGCCACCGCGGCCCGCCCTGAAACTGTTATGTAACTCTTAAAAGTAATGTTCTTTAAATCCTAATCCCATCTTGGTGGTGACAGAGCCATTATTTGGGTGGTATCTTTTGATTTGGTGTTTCCATAGAAATGTGATCCTATCCATTCAAGATGGGTCTTAATTAATTTACTGGAGTCCTTAAAAAAGCCAAGAAAGAAAGAGAGAAATAGTCAGTCGTAGCTGACATAGAGGGCAGAAAGTTGAAACCAGAACGCAGACATTTGGAGATTCTGAACTAAGAGATAAAATCCAGAGATTGCCCCAGAAAAGTTGTGAGCACCCAAAGATGCCTAGAGAGAGTGTGTTTGAAACCAAAATCTGAAAGAGAAGGACAACGAATCCCACCATGTGCCTTCCCATGTAACAGCCGGCTGCCTTTCCTCTGAGAAGGTACCTCTTCTTGTTGCCCTAATTTGGAAATATTCTTGGCCTTAGGACTTTAAACTTGTAACTTAATAAATCCCCTTTGTAAAAAGCCAATCCATTTCTGGTATATTGCATCCCAGCAACATCAGCAAACTGAAACGCATATGATGGAATATTATGCAGGAGTCATGAAGCATAGAACAACATAAATGAACCTTGAGGGCATTATGTCCAGTGAAATAAGCCAGAAAAAAAGGACGAATGTTTTATGATTCATAAAATATGAATCATATGATTCATATGATTGTTAATATGTTAATTAACATATTAATTGTTAATATGATCCAATTATAATGAAAAAATTCAGAGAGTGAAATTTGAGAACACAATTTATCAGGAGATAAAAGAAGGTAGAGTTTAGGTACTTGATGCTAAAGGAGTATGGAACATTCAGCAGGGTTGTGATTGCAAAAATCCAGAAATGGATAGCACGATATTATACTCTGGCTGCACAGTATTGTGAGAATACTGAATAAAGCTGAAAGTAATTATGATTGAAAGAGGAAGGATAGGGGCGTGTATGACCACAGAAATAAAGATAGAGGATAAAAACTAAAACTGTATAACATAGTGAAGCTTAGTGTGAACAATTATGGTGATTAAATGTACAAACATAAGAAGGTTTTTACTTGAGGGAGAACAATTGAAGGTTGCCATTTTAAGGTTTTAAAAAGGGATGATATGGAAAAGACACTATTAAGGCAAACTACGGTCTGTGCCAAGAATATCATTGTAGTGTTCTGTCATTAATTGTAACAAAGAAATTATACCAAAGCTAAATGTCAATATTGAGGGGGTATAATAGGAAAGTATGGGATTCTTGTTATTTTTATTGTTTTTCTTCTTTCTTCTTCTTTTCTTCTCTTTATTCCTCTTCTCTCTTAGTGGAATAAATGACAATGCTCTCGTATTGATCACCGTGGTGAATGCATAACTATGTGATCATATCTTAGGGATAACTATGTGATTATACCCTGGGAAATTGAATGGTGCAGCCCCTCTGGAGGGCAGTGTGGTGATTCCACAGTAGACTAAATATAAGGATGACACATGGTCCTGCAACCCCATTAGTAGACCAAGTCTTGGAAGTACTGAAAGCAGAGACACTTATAGGTGTTTGCACACTGGTGTTTATGGAAACATTTTTCAAAATTTGCAGTGGATGGAAGTGGGCTAAGGGCACATTGACTGAAGAGTGGAAGGACAAATAAGGAACAGCTGCAAGGAGGAATGAAGTTGTGTGTCATGCAACTGGGAGAATAAACCTTGAGGATAATATGTTGAGTGAAATAAGCCAGAAAGGAAATGGCAACTAATATATGGTCTCACTAATATAAAATAACTTTTGGAATGAGCAAACTCTCAGAATTGAATTGGAGTGCGTATGTTATCAAAGGATAGAAAGTGGGCAGAGATTGGGCAGTCAATGATTAAGGATTATAGAATATTTCAATAAGTCTTATTGTAAAGTTTCCTAGTTTGTAAGCTCATACAGCAGTTGCATCTATTCCTGAGTGTTAACTATTATTTTTAAATTTTGAGGTGCTGTGTGCTTTATGTATAATTGGTAGTTTCCTGGAAACCTGGGTATCTGTGGGACAAACTTCTCCGGCTCTAAAAGTCCACATTAGTCCATACAGCAATTGTTAAAGAAGCTGAAAGAGATCACACGTCAATAAGAGATATGAACATCATGGAGTTGGTAAAGGCTAGGTAAATAAGAATACAGGCTAAAGTATGACATTGTCTGTATTTTAAAACTTCAACCTCTGTGGGACACCAAAGGAAGAGATATTTATTTAATCTAAAATTTCAATTGTCTGTAGTATACTATCTAGTATAACCTTTCTGATCAAGTTTATTTAAACCACCTAATCACATGGAAACTTGAATAGGGTGAAGTCCTATTATTCTGTACAAGTTAATATAATACCTGGACACATTCCAGAGCATTTTGAGCAGAAAATGAAAAAAGTGTTTGCAAAGTTTCTTGAGACTGCAGAGAAATGTGCATCTGTTATACTTCCCCACCTGGGGAAATCCTGATATTCTCTCAGGCTTTACATTCTCTCAATTTAATAAGCCAAACTCTCAATCTTACCCTTATAAACTTTATTTCTCCAATGGCAAAGCTAAGTCTGAATGTAATTATGCCTATGAGTCACCCCCCTCAAAAGCTTTTTTTGTTGCTCAGAGGTTTTTTGGGGGGTGATTCTGTCTTTAAGCCAATTCTGCAAAAAAAACTCACTACCCTTCCTCTTATGTGGGGCATAACTCCCAGAGATTATCCTGGTCCTAGCATCATGAGGTTGAGAATGACCAAAAGGAGGGTAAGAAATGGAACAAAATAAAGTTTCAGTGGCTAAGAGATTTTAAATAGCATCAAGAACTCATTCTAGAGATTACTCTCAAGCAAGCTTTAGCCAGATATTTCTAACTACCACAGTATGCCATGCCCTGACCAACAATGTTTCTGAAAACCCTATGAAGTTCTACACAAGTCTTAGAATTGAGTATATTGCAATACTAGTAGTAAATAAGAGGGAGAGATAAGGGGCATAGGATATTTGGGCTTTCTTTTTTCTTTTAATTTAATTTTATGGATAAAGCAGATGTTCTAAATATGATCATGTTGATGAATACACAACTGTGTGATAATACTGTGAACTACTGATTGCATGAATTGCTTGTGACGATATCTCAATAAATTTTTTTTTTTAAGTTTGCTTTTTTCTTTTTCTGATGAAGTTAAGCTCTACTCTCTAGCCCCTGCTATAGCGGCCCCTGAATAAAATCATCCTTGACTGTTTAACATTGTCTGGTGCAGGTTTTTCTCTATTACAGGGTTTAAAGTATTTAGCCTATATTCTCTTCTAGCATCTCTATAATTTACCTCTCTCTTTCTTCTTCCCTTCCCCCATTATTTATTTTAATATTTTTATATCTGATCCCTTTCAAACTTATCTTGATGTCTAAACAAATGACTTTTGGTTGCTGCTTCAGCTTTTGACTTGGGATCTATAGGCAGATGTCTGAGGATCTATATTAGAGGCAGCTTTTATATAGTTTTTGTGAAATATGCAGCCACCAATATGAATGGATAAAAGAAAAAGAAAATGGATAAAATAATCCATAATAAGAATAGCAAGAAAGGAGAACTAAATTCCTCTCATTTTCACTTGAATTTCCAATTTTTGTGAAAAGGATGCTTTTATAAGTATTCAGGTAACTATATAACCTTGAAATTCAAATAGAAGTTTCAAGAATCATTTTACTCCTTCCTTTTTTGCTGCCAAAAGGAGCTTTCTTCTCTGAATTGTCAAAAAAGGAACAAAAGAAATAGATGGTTGAGTATATGAGTTACTTATCATCTATTGGAAAATTTGGCAGTATGCTAATTATTACTAGTCAATAGAATTCTATTGATCAATGGAATTACCTCCAACTCCTTGTAGACAGAGTGTTCTAAATTAATCATGGATATATTATAATAAAATCTTCTGGGCAACTCAGAGAAGAAAGGCTTGTATTTCACAAGGTATTTCATATGCACAAAATTTTAAAGAATAAAATAATTGTAAGAACTTAGTTCATAAGCTTTCTAATTTGCTTTTCTCTCCTTAAAAACATTTCTGGCCATGCGTATAATGTTAATTTTTAACACACATATCAACACATCATCACCCTTCGGCACATGTTTTTATCATAAAGGTCAGAAAAAAGGACATAAATAATTTAATGCATAATTTATTTTTAAGTTGCTGAGAAATCATAATACTATGCTTTACATCTGTTCAACAATTTTTTAATGCTTTAAGCATCACTCAAAAATAAGATATACAAGAGATGTCTGTTACATATTGAGATGAGTTTACTTGAGTAAGGGGCAAATTATTGTTTATCTTCCTGAGTAACTGATGAAAATTATCAGAGATAAAATGGGTGTAGCTTTTTTTGCTGCTTAAAAAAATGATGAATTTATGGAAATAAAATTACTGGCATGCTATGCTTTAGAATAAAATTTAGGTATAGACATCCAAAATAGAAATAACAAGGGAGATAAAATCATCCGTACATTATGTAACTATGGTATTGGTGTATTTTTTCTTGTCTGCAAATAAAAACAGGCTAATAGTCATGTATTGTGGAACTGTATGTGTGTGCATGTGTGTGTGTGAATAATGCTTAAAAACAAAAAGCATTTCAGGGCATGTGTAAAACATCTCTTTTTAATGTTTAGAAATGACATATATCAAAATGACACAGATGCCAATCAGACAATTTCAGCCTCAAAAAATAAATGGATACAAATGATCAAAATACATTGACTATCTAAAAAAAACATGATATTAACTCAATAGTGAGAGACAGAGTAAACAAAAAAATGAACATGTATTCTAAGAAAAAGAGTAATCCCTGTGCCACCTATAGGGTACTACCTGCTTACTTTGAATATTTGCAATTAGTGGAAATAATTAATAATTTGTCTTGTTTCTCTAAATAGCCCTAGCTAATGAGGAAAACTTTTTTACTGGAGAATTCTAACTAATAAATGTGGGATAAATAATAGAATTAGAAAATCCAACCACTTTCAACTGGAATGAAAGTATTCAATCAGGCAAAGAGTTAAAATATATGAAACCATTAAATTAAAGGTTGAAATGGAGTCATCAGACCACATAAAACACCAATTATTATCAATATTAGTACAAGTGGGTCAATAGAATATTTTGTGCATCTTGATGTGCTGCAAAATGAAATATCCAGAAGATTCTTTGAAGGAGTTTTGCCATGGGTTAAACCTGAATCTCATCAAATCTTCAGAGAAAGCTCCCATTTAAACAAAGTTGTGTCTTTTTAAGGAAGCAATTAAACAGATGCAGAATGTAAGACATTTTATTGTAGATTTTCTTGGCAACAAACCATGACATAAGAAACAAATGAAATATGTAAACTACTTTAGAATCCTAATTTGAATAAATTAATTGCAAACAGACATTTTTGAAACCAGCAAGGAAATTTGCTTAAGGACCAGTTGTTGTATGATAGCAACAAATTGTTAATTTTGTTAGCTATGATAATGCACTGTGATGACATACACTAATCAATTTGATGACACTTGACTCCTGAATCAGGAATATGTATGGATGAAATGACTCAATGTATATAATTTGCTCAAAAATACTTAGAATAAATGTAACAGATAAAGCAAATATGGCAACATGATGAAAATCATTAGAACACAACAATGGGTAAATAGCAGCTCACCGTACTAGTTTTCCCCTTCTGGTTAGTATTTTCATAATGATACATGTGAAAAATATTAGAGGAGTCTTGTTTGGCTGGTTGCATATTTTTCTCCAGTCATGTTTCTTTGCACATGAGAAAGCAAGAGAGGAATCATGAAATTTGAATTGGTTTAAAAGGGGAGTGAAAATATGAGGGGATGAGAAGCATTGAAAAAGTGCTGGGATCAAAGAATCGTTGACCCATATGGCTAAAGGGATTGTTGGAGCTGGGGTATTAAAGAAAGTAAGCTGGGTATGTAGGAGGCTGTAGATGGTGTGTGTGCTGCTTGAATATCGATTTACATAAGTGTAGCATATATTGGTAATGAAAACATGTCTTCATTAACTGTAGTGAATTTCAGTTATATTGGCTGCTGGTAATACTGTGCACATAGGGCCACTGCATTTTCATCCCCTAGAGTCCACACCACAGAAGAGAATAAATCTTAGCACTAGTCTACTCTTCTGTATCCTTGCATAGACATTCTCTCTTGACAATAAGAATCAGAGAGCTGAGCAACAAAGCCAAAAACAAGCAAACAAAACCTCTGAGACATAGTTCAGATATAAGGGTTACTGTTTTCGCAAAACACAAATCTCATGTGCGTTTCTTTTTTATTCCCTAGCAATATGAATTTAGAGAAAGAGATCAAATAAAACCACAGCAGTTTAGCAATGTATGTTCATATTAAATATCTATGAGATATGAAATCCAATTTTAGTTTTGCCCTCTTGCCTCTCATTCAATCTGAAATTTCCATTTCAGGCATTACGTTGGTGTTTTAGATGAACTATGCAACCCCTCTTTTTCAATCCAAGTTTGGGACCAAAAGCATGTGGTAAGGTGAAAAATACCCCTCCAAAAACGTCCACATCCTAATGCCTAGTCCCTACAACTATGTTATCTTAAATGACAAAAGTGATTTGGAAGATGTGGTTAAATTAAGGACTTTGAAATGAGATTATTTTGGATTATCCAGGTCGACCCAATCTAATCACATGGGTCCTTAAAAGCATAGAATTGTCCTGGCTGTGACCAGAGAAAGATGTGACATCTTATTATCTGACATTAGATAATAAGATCATAAATCTGGAACTATAAGATAGCATAAGAACTATATATACTATCTATAAGAACTATAATGTAATAAATCTGTATTTTTTTTTGTATGCTGTATGGCGGGATCACATTTCATTATTTTTTTCCACGTGAGTTTCCTGTTATTGCAGCACCATTTGTTGAATTTTTTTATTTGTTTGTTTTTATTTGCTTTTTTGGGAAGTGCATGGACAAGGACTTGAACCTGGGTCTCCCACATGGCAGGTGAGAATTCTACAACTGAACTACTCTTGTGTCCCCTAAATCTGTGTGGTTTTAAGTCACTTGTTTTGTGGTGCTATTTTACAGCAGCAATAGGAAGCTAATAATCATGGAAAATGTGATGAACGTCTCCTGCTCAGTGGGGACCGTGAGCCCTTCACCCTTCAACTAGCATAGTCATAACAGGCCAGGCCTCTTCTATGCTGGCACAGAATGGATAGAACGACTCTTGTCATACAAGCAGACTAGGCAGGCAGAAGTTGCAAAAAGAAAGAAAATGACATATTGGTATTGTCCACTTCCTTTTTCTAAACTTACCCTGAGTAGATAAAGTTGTAAGCAAAACCAGGAATGATGTTCTAGGGAAATGCTTCCAAGTAAAAACGTAGAGTAGGAAATAAAATAGTAACACTTATGGTTTCATATTATATGATGTTTCCAGTGGTGGGTTAAGTTAAAATTGTGTTTTAATGCTTAATGATTATTTTATAATATTTAAAGTGTATGTACTTAATGAGTATTTTATAACATTAAATCTGTTATCAAAGTTAACAGTGAACTCTATCTTGTTGAGTGTGATTTCATGCTCCTTCATAATTTCAATTTCAGTTCTGAGAAGCGTTCAACAAAGTTGGTCCTGCCTCTTTGAAACAACCTCCTTTCCTTTCCTGAAACTTTCATGCTGTGTTCTCTTTCTAACTTTCTGGCTTCTTCACCTTTGTGGGCTGATGCATGTCTTTCCAATTGTGGAGCTGGGTCCAAGGTCTTCTTTCCTTCTGTCTCTCGACTATCCGTTCCATTCCCATGACACCATATATCGTCTGAATACTGATGACTCTAAGACAAGTAACCCTAATTTACACAGAATCTGAACTGCAGATTTGTTCATCGAACCTGCCAATACACATTCCCCTTACAGAACCTACAGGCAATATATACACACATACAAACACGCATCAATCTATTCATCACCAATATTTCCAAATTAACCAGAATTCAAGAAGCATACTTGATTCTTCTCTATCTCCAACCCTTACCCCCATCCCCTGAACTCACAGTAACCACTGATCCTTTTTACTGTATCTGTAGTTTTGCCTTTGACAGAATTTCATAAGGTTGGAATCTTACAGTATGTAGCCTTTTCAGAATAGATTCTTTCACTTAGCAATATGCATTTAAGGTTTCTTCATGCCTTCTTGTGGGTTCATAGCTCATTTTTTAACCATTGAACAGTTTTCCTTAGTATGAATATTCCACGGTTTGTTTAGCCATTAACTTATTGAAGGGCAGCTTGCTTGCTTCCAGTTTTTGCAATTTTGAATAACGCTGCTGTAACCTATGTGCAGATTTTTGTTTAGACATATGTTTCCAACTCCTCGGGGTAAATACCTAGAAGTGCAGTTGCAGAATCATATAGTAAGCCAAATTGTTTACCAAAGTGACTATACCATTTTAGATTCTCACCAGCAATGAAGGAGAGTTCCTGTTGCTTCAGATCCTTGCCAGCATGTTGTATTGTCAGTGCTTTGGATTTGTGCCTTTCTAATAGGTGGGTTATGGTATCTCCTTGTTTGAATTTGCAATTCCTTAGTGACATATGAAGTTGAGCATTTTTTCTCATGCTTATTTGCCATCTGTTTATTCTTTGGTGAGCTTTCTATTCATATCTTTTGCCCAATTTTTAATTGGGTTATTTGCTTTCTTATTGCTGAGTTTTAAGGGTTTTTTATATTTTGGATACAAGTCCTTTATCGCATATGTGTTTTGCAAACACTTTCTTTCAGTCTGTGGCTTATCTTTTCATTATTTTAACAGTCTTTCAGAAAGCAGATGTTTTCAATTTTAACGAAGTTCAATTTGTCAAGTGTTTCTTTAAAGGATCGTGCTTTTAGAGTTGTATCTAAGAATTCATCATCAAACCTAATGTTACAGACATTCTCCTGTTATCTTCTGGAAGTTTTATAGTTTTGCATTTTAAACTTAGGTCTGCGATGCATTTTGAGTTAATTTTTGTGAAAATGTAAGGTCTACATCCAAATACATTGTTTTGCATGTGGATGTCCATACATTATCGAAAAGATTATCTTTTCTCCATTGTATTGTCTTTGCTCCTTTGTCGAAGATCATTTCACTAAATTTGCAAGGTTGCAAATTCTATTCCGTTGATATGTTTATTCATCCTTTCACCAATACCATACTATCATACTGTAGGTTTATTTTAAGTCTTGAAGCCAGGTAGCATTGGTCCTCCAATTTTGTTCTTCTTCAGTATTGTGTTAGTTATTCTCAGTCTTTTCATTTCCATATAAACTCTAGAATCAATCTGTTGATATCTATAAAGCAAGTTGCTGGGATTTTGACTGAAATGACATTGAATGTATATTACAAGTTGGGATGAAATGACTTCTTAGTAATATTGAGTATTTTCATCCATGGACATCTCTGTTTATTTAGACATTCTTTGAAGTTTTCATCAGTTTATTAGCTTTCTTCTTGTAGATCTTGTCCACAATTTGTTATATTTTTACATTTTTTATGGCTAATATAAATTATGTTATATTTCAAATTTCCAGTTCTAACAGTTCATTGCTGGTATATAGTAGAGCAATTGATTTTGTACATTAACGTTGATCCTACAATAAACATTATTTATTGAATGATTTGCTTTTTCTCTATAAAACTTGGTGTCATCTGAAAAACTCTATGTTTTTCTATATTATTATTATTATTAATGTATTTTTGCCCATCACTTAAATCTTATCTCTATCTTTCACCCCGTCAGAATGTCACCTTCAAGAGGGCAGAGGTATTTATGTTTGTTTGTTTTTTCCCTCCCTCACTGATAAATCCCCAAGGCTTAGTGTCTCGTGTGTAAGAGATATTTGATAAATATATATTGAATTAATGATATTGATCCTAGAAAGGGTCTGTTTAATAGTAATAGCAGAGTTCTATTAATTAGAATAATAATTTATTCTAATGTATTCTAAAAGTATCATAGAAAATAATTTTTACTATTGAATGCCTATCATGTCTCAAGGACCATCTGAAGTACTTTACTTGTATAATTTCTAATTGTTAGCATCACTCAATTGTAAACAGTATCCCCACTTGACAAATGAAGATATTTGGACTAAGAGATTTAAGTGGTCTAAAGTCAGTACAGAGAATAGAAATGTATCTAAGCACTAGTTTTTAGTCTTGCAAGCCAGAGGTATCTTCACCTCTCATTCAGGGATTGTTTGCATGGAAATTTTTGCCCAGTTACATTTGCTCTGAACTACTGAGATTTGGCTGAGACTCAAGAACATACATAATGGGAAAAATCAGCTTGATTATATGGGATCGAATTTGTAAAATTCCAATGGCATGTGAGGTTTGGAAATACATTATTAATCATTACGTATTTCTGCTTTCCACTTCAATTTTGTTAAAAAAAAAAAAAAAGAAGATGAGTCACTAAAAGGTTTGGAGTTTCTAAGAAGAAGTATATGACTTTGTCAATTATTTTGTACTGCCAGTTGTATAGTCAACTCATGTTAGATCGGACATGCTACACGTTCATTAGTGTCGTGAGGACTCACACGAACTAAACAATTACAAAGGAAGAATCCAAGATGACGCGTTATGAAAAATTAATAGAATAAATTAAAAGAAAGGGGCTACCTTGAATTTTCTCAGAAATGGTAAGATTTCAGCAAGAGAAATTAGTCCCTGAGAATTAACAAAATCCCATATTAATAAAAAAGACAATTATTGGAAACAGTACATTCACCTGGGCCAAGCAACATGAAGAATTTCCTAAGTAGTTTAGCTAACTGAAAATTTACTCTTTAATTTTAATAAACAAATTTCAGTTTAGTTTTCAAAAATCTCTTTTCATAAAATTTACAACTTCTAAAACAGTCTACCAACTTACAGATATAATAATAAATATTTTTCACATATGCTTTTACTTCATGCTGACACCAAGACACGCTTATTTATAAAAAGTTTTCCCTTCATTATATATTTAATTATTTACCTAATAACATTATTTATCAGCATTGTAGTGACAGGAGAATAAAACTAAACTGCGCCAAGCTGGATGTATACAGATACTGAAACAATTGGGGAGGATTACCTTGCTAGATGTGATGGAATTGCTTGGGCAAATAGATGATGTATTGGGGAATATAGTGGTTCAATGTGTGATAGTAAAAAGAAATTTACAGTTAGTGTGCTGGGGAAAGAAAGAGTCAAACTTGTTCTTATCATTCTAGTCGGCCTGGAGACCAAATGCAATGTGGTAAAGTAGAAAGGATTCCAAAGCAGAAAAAGGCATTAGGTAAAAACTAAGTAAATTTCAATGAAGTATGTAGTTTAGTTAATAGCAATGTATTGATATTGGTTCATTAATTGTGGGCAATGTATGATACTAATATAGAATATTAAATGTTGAAAATTGCATGTGAAGTGTATGGAAACTTTCTGTACTCTCTTCACCACATTTCTATAAATCTAAATCTATTCTAAAATAATTTTGTTAAAAAGGAGATCAAAAACAAACAAAAAACTTGCAATATTTTCATCACTTAGTTGGGTATGTTGTGTTTTATTATTCGTGTCTTCAACTTGTTTTTACTTTACAAGAATTGCAGTTATATCTTAGGGAAAATACAATAAAAATTGAAAATGTAATTAATCACTATTAACATATATCGATATTTAGGGGAGAAAAATAATTTCTTTGAGGCCATGTAAAAAAAAAGGAAGTGATACTTTCTCCAGAAGCAATTATACGTTGACCTAGCATTAATGGTTGAAAAAAAATGGAGGAAACATATTTTAACTCAGCCTAGGACAAGAAATTCTTTGCCAATTCAAGCATCTTTTGCTTCCACAACTATAAAGGAGAATATATTGCAGACTTACAATTTCTGAATTTATTTTTAAAGTAATTATTAAATATTATTACTGAATGTGATTACATTAATCTGAAAAATGATACTAGTTTTCTTTTTCAAATATTTTTTCCATTTAATGAGGGCTGAGACTTGCAATATGACAAAATTTTGGTAAAAAAGAGAAGAAAAGTAGCAACATGGTTTGCAAATGCTTGAAATAATTCCATACATATTTGCATCTAAATAAAATCATTTCATATAAATGTAGCCATGTTAGTTGCAATAATATCAAAAATGTTTATAGTAAAATAAAAATTGAAACCAAAGATGGTGTCTTGGTTCTGATACATTCTCACAATTTATGTGTCTTTTGATTATTGATTTAAGTTTTGAAATATAGTTTTCGCATCTGCTAAATGACAATAATGATGTCTTTTCTATGCTACCCTATAGTGTTATAAAGGTAAATGAGCTAATGTAAACAAATGTGATTTATGAGCTGAAAAAGCACTATACTGATTCCTTTCCCCATTCTCAGGCTGTTTTGCTGGCTTTAAAATAAAAGAGTGGAGGAGGAGGAGTGGATTTCGATTAAGACATGTAAACAACAGTTAAAATAATGAGAAATGGCTCACTTTTATTTTATGGAATTTAAAACAAGTTCTGACACAGATTGACTCCCACATGTCACATTCTCTTCATTGTTTGATTTAGTTAATGGCAAGACTTTGATCCCTAGTACAGCATCTTCTATCCTTCTATAATCAAGCATGCCATGTCTGACTTAGGGCAAACAATATCTGGATTCTTGATATTCAAAAAATTAATACTGGGTGGTGTGATGGTGGCTCAGTGGCAGAGTTCTCACCTGCCATGCTGGAGACCTAGATTCAATTTCTGGTGCCTGCACATGTAAAAAAAAAAAAAAGATTAATACCCTTGACTGTAAAAAAAAACACTAGTATTTATCATGCATTTGCCATGTACATTAGTACAATATAAACACATATATATATATATTAAATGTACAGGCATGAAAATAAATTCATACAACTGCACATAATTTTTTATTCATGTGTATATTGTACATGTATACGTATTTGTTTATATAATTATGTATTAGCGATGCGTGAGCAAGTGGCTGTGTATAATTGTGAGATTCATCCCAAATTGTATTATTGATAAAAAAAATAAGCCTTTGGGGAAAAAATCATTTCGGCATTTTAGGCTCCAACTGGGAGCATGGGAATTAAAGAAGCAACTTACAGTAAAGAAGGAGGGAAGTAAAAACCAATTAGTAACTATAGCTTATGATCACTTACAAATTTAAACTACTTTGTAGATCTAAAATCTTACCATAAAAAATGTTCACTATTAAGAAGATACTCCTTTAACAAACTACCATTAAACAAGAATCATTCTGTACCCCATTCATTCAGAATCCAATAATTTAAAAAGTATTTAAGATCAATCTGTTGTAAAATTTCCTTCTAGAGATTTTAGAAAGGTAACCCAACGATTTGATATTCTTTACTTTACAAAGTTTTAGGCCTAGTGTCAATAATCTTTGAGACAGTTTTCCCAGTATATAAATGATTTATTTGAAGAAGGTTAAGTGCTTTGGGGAAACTTTATTAACTCTTCCAGGAGCCAAGGGTATCATTTAACAAACGGTTACTGCCTCTTCCCATAAAAATGGCCCATTACACCCAAGTCATGTGTCATATGTGTGGTAAATATAGTTCTTATTTTGTTGATTAAGCCAGAAAGATTAAGAACCTTTCCAAAAGAGGAAAAAATAAAGCAGTAAGGAACTGGGACCAAAAAATGAGTCTACCGACACCCTGTAATGCTTAGTAAGTCATTAGCTCACATTCCTTTCACATTAGCAGACTTCACTTCAGCATACTACCGTACTTCACAGCATTTATCAATCCTCAAAGAGAGTCAAAACAGTAAGAAATGTGCTCTTCATTGTCGATCAGAGGAGCCAATTACAACTTCTAGTAAAACCCTGTCTAAGCCAGTGAAGTGCAAAGCAAGCAAAAAAGGCACTTCTCCAGGGTATGCCCTTTCAGCAAGATTTGACAACTCACAAGGAATTATCTGAAATGGATGATTGCGATCATTATGTGTCTATCACACAAGTGTTAAGTGGATCTGTACTATATGCATGGGATAGAGAATGGAGAAGTCAATTTAAGGATATTGGGTTAAAATGTATTTCCCTGGGTTTGTAACCTTATACGCCAATACAGACAATCCTGCTTTTTAACTTTAACCTGTGAAAATAGAAATATAGTTTAGTATGTATTATCTTCAATTTCTATAGCACATTCATCAATGCTATAGTAAATAAGTTTTGAACAAAAATTTTATCTCTATTTTAAACTGTATACCCTTGAAGCAGTTCAGAAACTAGAATTTACCAACTTATGACACAAAAGAAGGCAGAGTTCTCGGTGTGTAAAACAGAACAATTGCATTTATCAGTTAAATTATTAAAAAATCTAGTAATTTAAACTAAATAGTAACTTAATTTAACCAATCTAACATTGTAAGGAAGGGAGTGGCTCTGCATATTTTTTATTATTTCTGTTACACCAATTTAAATGAAATGTTTACATGTAGAAATAAAATTCAATCCATCCTAATGAATATTTTTATAGATAACATGTGAACCATGATTTTAACATTATGATTTCAATAATCCTGATTATAACAGCTTTTTTTTAATGGCAAATGACTTAAACAGAAATAGCAGAAAATGTTGATTTCTAAGTTTCAAGTTTTATTTTTCTAAGGAATTAATCATAAAGCCAGAGTGAATTTGAATATGTAATAACTCACAAATGAGTTCCAAAAGAAGGATAATAAGACCAAGCTATCATTGTTTTGTACCAAAGGAGAATTTTAGCAGTTATAGGCATATTTGGTTCAGTTGTAGCTAAATACTGTTTTTAGAGCTGATTGAGAAATATTAGTCAAAAACATTTAAATGTTTTTCTCCTAGATGCACACAGTCAAGTAAAACCATGTATCTTATTTTTTTCGCTCTGTCAGTTGAAACTGCTTTTAAGGGAAACAACATCTCAGTATCAACATGTATGCCTAGCACCCAGATTTTGGTTTTTAACACCATTCTCCAATAAAAGGAACCAGGACTCCTTGGAGCATTGGCTGAGAACCTGCCACAAACAAAGTACATCTTAAAAAGCATGACAACTAAATATGATATCCTGGATGGGATTCTGGGAAAGAAAAAAAGACATTAAATAAAAACTAAGGAAATTTGAGTAAAATATAGACTTTGAGTTAATAAAAATACATAAATATTGGTTCTTTAATTGTAACAAATGTATCACACCAAGTAAGATGCCAATAATAGGGGACACTGGGTATTGGGTAATTGAGAACCCTTTGTACTATCTTCTTAATTTTTCCATCCATCTGAAACTTTTCTAGAAGGTTTATTGAAAAAGGAAAAGAGGTGTAAAATTTTTCTGCCTATTGGCTTCATAAATATAAGTTTATGACACAGGAGATTTCTGATGTTCTTTCTTCAAATATCTCAGTGGGTATTTCCTAGAAAACAGTTGCCATAAAAATATTTGAGTTTGGGACTCATACAATGAAGAATTTAACTCAATAATTGTTGTATTTTTCTACATAAACTGTACTATTTTCATGAGGTTATCAATTAAAGCCTGAAAATATTTGGTCAATTCCACTCCATTATCAAATCTCATATAATGCTAGTAGAGATTTACAAATGAAAAAAATCAATTACTAGGAAATTGGGGAGAAGGCAGCTGATAAGATATATTGAGAAAAACTTAATGATCTTGGAGATAAATAGCAGAATTGTCCTTTCAGCAGATAAATATGGAGGTTGAATAGGGAAAGCAGCTTCACCTTTGTTGTCAGCAGGTAGCAAATTATGAGTGGGAATAGATCAGAAATCTGGTGAAAAACTATGACTAAAGAAATGCTAACAGAATTGACACTGCTTATGTAATTGCAACATTGCCCACTTCTCCCCACCCTCCATACATAAATGATAGAAATGGCTTTAATTTTTTTATTCAGGCTAAAGTTTGAGGAATGACATTCTATTAAAATTTTAGCATGACATTCTCTAAATGGTCATTACAAATTTCTCCGGTAGAAAATTAGGGTTTCTACTGTATCTGTCAGGGTCACAGAATATGGCTCTCATATTTCACTTTGGGTTAGAGGGAACAACCACGGGTGTGCTTGCTTATTCCTCTTCCTCTCACCCAATGTGAGTTCTCAGTGACCCCCCCACTGCACAGGCGGATGGGCAGTCAAACCTCATTTTAAGCTAATAAACCTGTTTAGGAAGTGGAGCTGCACAACGGCAACTTCAGCCAACTGCCTACATGAATCAACATAGTTCGTTGGGCTTTTTTTTGTACACTGTATGGTGGGGGTCACGCTTCCTTCTTTTTCCATGTGGCTATCCTGATATTGCAACACCATTTGTTGACTTTTTTTTTTGAGGGGGGGGAGTGCATGAGGTGGGAAATGAACTTAGGTCTCCCGCATGGCAGGCAAGAATTCTATCACTGAACTACCCTCACATCCCTCAACATAGTCTTTTATTCACAATGATTTAAGGGTGTGAGGCAGGGGGAGCACAAGACAGAAGGGCTAAATAGGAAACAACATTTAAGTAAAATTAAAGCCAAAACAAAATCAACCAATAAAAACAAAGTGAAAGTACAATTGACTTCCAAGGAAACACAAGCAAGTCATGACCCACAAAATAAACTTAGAATTTTCTATTTTCCTAATTAGTTTCCTCAGAGAAGTGAGAAGGTATTTTCCATGAGACTGGAGAAAAAGTCACTTTCATACCCAGTTGGTGGTAGTGAAAACCTATACAACCCTTCAGAACAGAATTTGGTAGTACATGGGAAGTTACGTAATGATTATATTTTGACCTAAAAATTCCACTGTTAGGAATTTCTTCCAAAGACATAATGAGAAAAATATGAAGTGATACATTCAGAAAATTCTTTACTACATTATTAATAGCAGTAAAAGAGTAGAAACATTCCACATGCCCAGCAATAGGGGACAGTTTAAATAAACTAGAATTTCATTACAAAGAAGTATTATGAGAGTAAAATGAAACAAGGGAGAACTTTATCTTAGCTGTAGCAGTCTACAGGATATATTGTTAAGTCAACTGAAAAAAAGAAACTTATAGAAGATTATATACGATACTCGAACCTTGTGCAATGAGTGTATGATGTGTATGTGTGCGCATGTGTGTATGTGTGTGTATACACATGTTTGTTCATACATTTAAAAAAATAATGAAAAGATAAATTTTTTAGTGGTTTCTAGTTAGGAAAGATAGAAAACATGAGGATGATGATAGGGATGGAAGCTAACTAAACATCTCACTTTTATAATTTTGTCTTTGGAACAAAGACATTATTTACTAATTAAAACATATATATTTTTAAAACGATCTTTTAAAAAAGTAATCAATCTCTATGAATAGTTAAAAAAAATCAAATTTACCTACACCTATATCTATTTGGAAGCATACTCATATAGAGGAGAATAATTTGATTTGTCATTAAACATGGTATTTTGAAAGTACATTTCTAGCCCCAGATTTATTCTAAAGGGAGAAAAAGAGCCATAAATATATCTGAACTTCATGGAGTTATTGCATGAAAAAGAAAATAAGTAATTACATTAAATTCAGTATGTACCAAGATTTTCAACATGAGAAAATAAATCCAAATATAAAATCAGATAAATTAATTAAAAATCACTAAATTTACAATTGAATTATGAACAACACTATGAACTCATGGAACATTTTTTCTCTTTCTAAAACACAAACAAAAATAAAAGCAAAACAAACTTATTCTCTAGCTCATTTCACGGAATGGACATGGAAGCAATGACAATTCAATGGCAGTGAACAGTTCTAGTGTCTAGATTGTTGTTGCTAAATATTATTCCTCATCAAATATAGTAAGGCTTTTAGAGAGTTTTGATTCCAGATCTATGGCAGAAAATATCCAACATAAGCCTGAAATATGTGGTTGTACCTAAAAGCAAGGTAGCTAAGATATTGGTATCATGTCTAAAGAACACAGGAACCAACCTGAAATAACCCAAGGTGAAATGATTTGAGCATCAAAGAGATTGAGTGTAATAGATTGAAACACATCAAATATATAAAAGATCAATGAGTTTATAATGATTCTCTCCTTTGTTAATGATTAAGGCACCGACTTAACTATTTTAAAATATTGGTGAATTAAGAAATGGAACCAAGTATTTTTCATTAATTCCTTTACAGACCATTTTCAATGTAGCCAAGTAATTGGTCTGAGAAATCTCTTCTTTCACCAATTGTATATCATAAATATTAAATGTAAAAGGAATAATAGAATTAAAGTCACCATTTATGCCACTTCTCATAAAACAATGAAACTATGCTTAATCATGACTGTTAAAACCATTAAGTGAAAGTTTGAAGTGGAGCTTTATAATGGATGAATCAGGTGAAAGTTTTAAGAGGGATGTTATGACAACTGAATTAGGCAGAAAACCCCCTGAATACACTGATTAGTTTTAGCATGACAAGAAATGGAACGATCAGACATTGTATTCTTTCTGATATAATGGAATAAGAAATACACAAAACCACGTAAGAAGTAATTTTACAAAAACAAAAGCAAAATATTAACTATTTTATTTGAGATGTTAAAACTACGAGTTTGCAATACATTGGGTACATAGACGAGCACAGTGAAAACAACTTAAAGATACAGTTATCAGATGTCACAACATGGCAGATTTCACTGGTCAAATGAAAATGACCCTGTTTTTTTTTTTTTCTTCTTTTAACAAATAAATGGCATAAACTAAAATGGGAGTGGGAAAATATGATAGATCACAAAAGTCTTAGGAGACATGTATACCAAATGCAATATGTGGTCCATGTGTCACTAATTCAAGCTCAACTACAATAATAGATATTTTGAGGCAGCCAATCTACACTGAACAGGTGTTGATTGTTAGAAAACATTAAGAAATTATTTTTAACATTGTTGGGTGTGATTATGATATGTCTTTGTTCTTTTAGGACCTTATCTGTTATAGATAAATACACAAGTCATTTGGAGTAAAATGATAAATAGCTCTATTCAGAATTTGTTTTAATTTTTTAACCCCAACAACAACAACAAAAATGAGGGTCTGGGGGAGATGAAATAAAAACAGTAAAATATTCCAGCTGTGTAATGAGTAAATGGGAGTTCATCTTACTACTTTCTTCTATGTTTGAGAATTTTCCAAAATAATATAATACAAGTAATTTTTTTAAAACAGTAAAACTAACCCCTAAAGAGGATGATGCATGGCACAGGAAATAACCTAAATATTTTGTAATTAGTTCCCTAAGAGACCTCTGCCAAGATATTTTATCTATAAAAAAAATTGCCAGCAATCAGGAAAAAAAAAACAAATGTTAGAATAATCAACTCAATAACAAGTCTGTAATAAAAAATTATATGTAATCCAACGAAAGGAGAAAATATCAGAACACATAAGAAAAACACTAAGGTCATAGATGATCAAAATCCAGAAAGTACACAATCAAAATTTAGAGTACTTGAAGGAGAGAAGAGAGAAGAGTGCAAAATCTACTTACCTAAAAATCTATTGTATTTTCTTTAAACAAATAATAGAAGACAGCTCTAAACTTAGAAAAAATATATAGAAGGTTTTAGCTATTGGCAAACAAGTGAACAAGAAGGTCACAGGAAAAAAAAGAACCAGATCTAGATATAAACAGATGTCATTTTAGAGCAAGATGAAGATATCACAAATTACTCTAAAGTGAAAAAAATATTTACCTACAAATCAATGAGAATCAAATTGATATCTGACTATTTATTTAGTAGCAGAAGATACTATGAGAAATGGAGTCATACCTCCAAATATGAGAAAAATAACTTTGAACCTAGAATTACATTTTTAATTAAATTATTCACATTTGAGAAAATATTAAGGCTTTCTCATACACGTACAGGCTTAGGAATGCTACTTCTCATGCATGTTTGATGAAAATATGTGAAGATAGATATCAGGGAAATGAAAAAATGTTTAAGGAACTAAAACAATGCAACTAACTTAGAAGTCATGAAATGACAAAGAAGTTCTTCGGTGACAGTCATACAGCAATAAATTCTTAGAATGCAATCTTCCTTAATTAGTGCAGGGTATCAAGGCACTCTAAAAAATGTGACTTACAAAAATATTAGTTAGATATGGGTAGAAAACTTTCATATGCTGGAAAGATCTATTTTCCTCACTCAATAACCACAAAACAAACTCCAGAAACAGAAACCATGAAAGAAAGGCATAGTCCAAATATGAAGCAAATTTGAATGCATTATTTTGAGAAATTGTTAGAATGTGTGGAGAATTATTTGACTTTTGTGCCATTAATTTCATTTTGTACCCCTTTCCAGTCTGTTCCTTTTTCTGTTCTCTATTGTAATTTATATTCCCAGGAAGCAAATTTTATGGATTGGATTATCTGGGATTTGCTGATTGATTTCTAGTAGGATCTGAATAAATAGAAGACACCAGCAGGATATGGAAGGCACGAGAAAAGAGAGGGCAGGTCTTTCTTCTCCATGTTTTCAATGCCATAGGCTGCATAATCTGATTGCAGCTGTATCCCACAAAAACAGCCCTTACCAGAATGCACCTTGTCCATAGTTCCAGCTGTCATTTCTTGAGCAATGCTAGTTCCACCCTTTGCCTCTCAGTTGTAGGATGGTAATATCTTCCTACTGGTCTTTTGGGACCCTCAATTTCCCTTGGTACTTTCTATTCTCTGGCTCAAAATACTCTAGGTGGTCCCTTCATTACAGGATCTTTACCCATCTTAATTAAATGTGTGCCATGCTAACCTGTTGACTAATACAGAAGTTGATATCAAATGTGGCCCCAAGAAGCAGTAACTAAAAATAAAATTCTGAGTCTGGGTGGCTCACATATTTGATGAACCCAGGATGACTTCCTTGCTAGGTAAAAATGGCTCACTATTCATCTTTTACATGTAGGATCACAATCACTCAAGTTATCATTAGTCCTGAAAGGATGAGGATTCAACTGGAGGGCAAGAATTTTTGAGTGATCAAGCTGCATTTGTTTGTAATAACAAAAAACTATTACAAAGACACTAGAGTATGTTAGCTCTTTATGATTGTTGAAAAGTATATAAAAAGTAGAGCAATTTTAAGTTCTTAGACTTCCAACCTTAGGTAAGGGTAAAGAAGCTTCTGTGGCAGTATTACAAAATTAAAAAAAATTGTATCTTTCATAAGTAGCCAGCAAACATGACTGAATATGAACTCTCAAATTTGATTTTTAGCATTGCAAAGTTGTAATACTAGTAAAGTCACACCCTCACCCACGTTCATATGCTAAGGTTAAGATATTAATTTAGAATAACTGATCCTGAGACTTGCGATTGCCTCATTTGGCCAGAAATAGACTAAATTTAATCTACAAATATTCTTGAAATTCTGTGTCTCTTGAAGCAATGTCTCCTTTCCTTTCTGAAGAAATCATTCTCCCACCATCCCCTTGCATAAAGAGCTTTTCATTTGGGGTAGGTGACCCACTAATTCACAAGTGTTTATACCTTATCCTCAAGATACATGCTCCATCCGACCTCGTTGCCTCAAAGACCATAATGAAATTAATTTCATCATGGCCCCAAGGGAAAAACTGAAATATCTGTTCTGGAGGAAGGCAGAGTATTCCTAAGGGATTTTCAGGAATTGCAGCATCTTGACAATTTGTTTCTGTAGGAACCTGCATGTAGAAATGAGTTCTAAAGGCATTACACACAGGAAGATTAAATGTAAGACTGTATCAGGCACTCAGCTGAGACAGGATTTACTGTGTAAGCACGTGGAAATGACTCTTTGCTTATCTAGCTAATTGACATTTAGATCCAAAAGTGGTCTACAATTAATGACTCTGGGATTCCAGAACTTCTCTGAAAAGAAATAGCAAAGCTTTTATGAAGGAGCATAAAAATCCTTGGAAAAAATTAGAAGACCATTCTGCTTAGGCCGGGGACAATGACAGATGATCCTGCAGAACTGCGGTGCCTGATTTCCATAGGTCCCGGCTTGTAGAATTGCCTGGTCAGCAACTGTCAGATGAGCCTCAGGAACTTTGTAGGCCATAGGGACAGAGAGGTAACTGCAGGGTTAAGACTCTTGGTTTTATGTTTCATAGGCAGTGAGTTCCTATGAATTAATTTAATTCATGGGTCCCTAGGAATTAAAAATGTGGGCTGCCTACTAAGGTATTGCTTCATTAGTTAATCTGTAACAACTCTAGATCTGGTGTCAGAAAGCCAACCCAAAGGGAAGGCATGACCTCCTTGGCAACTCCCAGATGCTATATGACATTTCACCTAGCTCCTTGATTTAAAATACAACAAGTTTCCTCAATAACAATAGAGGTATTTAAAATCAAATAAGATGCCATTTATAACTGTTAGATTGTTAAAAATTGGACAATTCCAAGTTTTAGTAAATGATGTGGAAAAGGAGTCATGTACTCTCACATTTTGATAATGGACCATAATTTTGTTTCATGTACTCAAAGAAGCAATTTGGTAATAGTTCTAGAAGTTGAACAAAGTCATAATGCATAAAGTCATTAATTCTACCTTGAGATACATATTTGTGGGCATGTATTACCTTTTTGTAATAGCCAACAAAAATGGAAATAACCTAAATATCTATCTCCATAGGGTTGGATAAACAAATATATTATATTGAGTCTAACAAGTTTATATGAAACAATCCAAATGAAAAACACAAGATCTACATGGCAAACTATTAACAAGATGGCAACTATTTATGGCAAACTATTTTTATGGCAAACTATTAACAAGATGGCAACTTTTATGGCAAACTATTAATAAGATGCTAACAAGTTAAAAAACAAATTTTAAGATAATATATAAAATACTATATGCATGTACATTTAAAAAATAAGATACTAGAGATTTTTTTATGGACACTTACATTTGTCCTAAAGTACAGAATAAATGTATAAGAAGGAAACAAAAGAACTGCAGAACAGTATGCCTAGGGAGATGTAGAGAAGAAGAATTAAGAATGCGGCTTCAAGTATATCAATAAAATCGTCTTTCTTTAAAAATCATCAAAAATAAAGAACAAGATCATTTTTTATTTTCATTGTGAAAGTTGTATCTTTATACAATAAGATCGTAATGTCTGGTAAAAATGATAAGTGGTAAATGGATATATTTTATATCATTATTTTTACTTTTCTGTATCTATAAAATTTTGTATAATCAAAATATTTTTAAAATAATAATTTAAGTGATGTATGTTGAGAGATGGAGAAGAATTATGGGTAAAAGTGAATTGACACTGAAACTCTATTGATGGAGAGAAAATCATGTTAAAAATTTTTTTTGAATCCCAACATAAATACTTAGGTACGTCATTTAAACTTATAAAGGTAGCCAGTAGATAGCCAGAAGCCAGAAGTCAACAGGACCAGGATGTCAATAAATTCCCATTTTTAAGCCAACACACTATGTGGTATTCATTATAATAGCCTGAAAATTGAGACACTAACAAATTGGAAAAGGGTAAAAAAGGGGAAGTAAGTAAGCAGTTCAAGTGAACAAAATTTCTCATCTTTCAGTCAGGAAAGAAATAATATTAACAAAATCTACAAATTGTAAAAGGTAAAAGGATATCATTCAAAAATACATGGCAGTCAGTCACTTTAAGCCCAACTTTGCAAGCGAAATTATTGCCCTCCCCCCTATATGGGACATAACATCCATGGGTAAAAGCCTCCCTGGCAACATGGGAGATGACTCCCAGGGATGAATCCAGACCTGGCACCGTGGGATCAACAATTCCATCCTGACCAAAAAGGGAAAAGAACTGTAATTAATAAAGTATCAATGGCAGAGAGAGTTCAAATAGAGTCGAGAGGCTACTCTAGAGGTTGCTCTTATGCAAGCTTCAGGTAGACCTCGCTACCTATCATAACCTGCCAACTCCCAACCAGAACCATTCCAGCCAATCTTAAAGAACACCGAGGGCAATTTATAAGATTCCACAAGGGTTCCAGGCACTAGAGTAATATGCCAGAAACCTACAACCTCCAGATGGGTCCTTGGTCCAGATAAGTCCTGACACGTAGCCCAGCTTCTCCAGAACACCAGATAGTTCCATCTTCCTACCCTGTATTAGTGACATACCCTTCCAATATCAAAAATTTAGAATTGCCATAGCCCAAACAACCCCAATGAGATGCATGGAAAGATCAAAGATGATGGTGGAATTATACAGAGAAGATAGGACTTAACAAATGAATATGAATTCTGAATCGTTAAATTGATATCTCTTTTAGTCCAAGTATTTTAGAGCATCTAGAATTAAAACCTAACATTGTGATATTGTAAACTATGTCAAAGTCTAAAATAGTTCTACAACTAGTTGTGGTGCTGTGCTTGGAAATTTATAGCTTTTTTGTGTATATGTTATTGTTCACAGAAAAAAGAAGGAAAAAAAGTCAATTGTGATAATAGAAAAGTATTTTAGGCCTCTAAACTCCTATATTCTAGAGCAGCTAGAAGGAAAAATATGAAAGGATGGTATGGTAACCTGACAAACTCTGGAATCTGTTCTGTAACCACTTTTTGAAGAGGGCTTTGAAAACTATTGCTTTTTTTATTTCTTTGCTTTGTATATATGTTATGCTATACAATAAAAAAAGTGTAAAAATTAAAAATAAATAAAATAAATGGTGGATGCATGGGTGGTTCAGTGGTAGAATGCTCACCTTTCATGCGGGAGACCCGGGTTCTATTCCTGGACCATGTACCCAAAAATAAACAAAAAAACACATGAGTATATAAATGAAAACCACACATCAAAAGCAGTCATTCTCAAGAAATGGGGTGGCTGATAGAATTGAAGAACAGTCAAAAATGAATTTCATTTTGCTTTATTTGAGAAGATTGTTCATTTAAATAATAATCATGCATTGCTTTTATAAAAATTTAAAAATCTGAATACATAAATAATTTCATAACACAGCAAAATTCTTAGAAATAAATTTTTTCAATTGCCAATTTGATGAAATTTTTAAAGCTACGAGACTACCACCAGAATCAAGATGTAGAACGGTGCCCTTACTAGATGCCTCATGCTTCCCTGTTAGAGATACAGCCACCTCCCTCTCTGTCCCCTCCCCTAACTCCTGGCAAGCCCCAATCTGCTCTGAAGCTCTATAATTTTGTCATTTCAAGAATGTTATATAAAGAAAATCACACAGTACGCAATATTTTAAGGTTGATTTTTATCATTCAGCACAATTCTTTTGAGATCCATTTAAGCGCTCACGTGTATCAATTGTCCCTTCCTTTTTATTGCTGAGTGATATTCGATGGTATTAATGTACTACAGTTTCTTAATCATTCTCTCATTGGTGAATACTTTGGTTTCCAGTATGGGGCTGTTATGAATAAAGCTGCTGTGAGCATTTACATGCAGGTCTTTGTGTAACATAGGATTGCATTTCTTCGGGATTATTGCCAAGAGGGCAATTATTGGAATACAGAGCAGTTACATGTCTAGTTTTGTAAGAAGTGGCAACCTATTTTCCAGAGCAGATGCACCATTTTACATTCCCACCAGCACCGTGAGTGTAATCCGTTTCTCAGTATGCACACTCACATTTGCTGTTAAACTAGCTTTTTTGGGGGGTTCTTTTAACCATTCAGGTAGAAGTATAGTAACATTTCATTGTGGTTTTTAAGTTGTATTTTTCTAAAGTTAATGAACAGCTTTCCTTGTATTTATTTGTTATCTGTATATTTGCTTTGGTGAACGGTCCATAGGTTTTGCCATTTGCTAATCGTCTCATTTGCATTTTTTATTGTTGAGCTCTGAATGCTTTATTTATTTCAAATTCAAATCTTTTGTCAGATATATAATTGCAAATATTTTGGAGGGCTATACTTTGTTTTCCCATCCTCTCTGCAGAGTATTTTGTGGAGAAAAATATTTTAAGTTTGATAAGGTTCAATTTATCAGTTTTTCCTTTTAAGTATTGTGATTTGGATGTAATGTCTAAGAACTCGTTGTCTCACTCTAGATTCTGAAGGTTCCCTCCTATTTTTTCTAAATGTTTTATGTTTTATATTTGCATTTAAGCTTTGATCTATTTTGAGATCGTTTTATATAAGTCATGAGATATTTTGATGTACTTTTTTTTCTCTTTACCAATGGATGTCCAGTTGCTCCAGAATCTTTCCTCGGTGAATTACTTTTGCACCTTTGTTGAACAACAGTTGGACATATTTCTATGGGTCTATTTTTGGGTTGCGTATTCTGCTCCATTGGTCTAAGTGTCTACCCTCCTCTCACATCACTCAATTTTCACTGCCACAGCTATATAGTGAGACATAACATTGAAGAGTGATTTCTTCCAATTTATTCTTTATAAAGATTGTGTTAGCTATTCTAGGTACTCTGCCTAAGCTTGTCTATGGCTACAAAAAGCTTGTTGACATTTTGACAAGAATTGCATTAAACCTAAAGATTAATTTGGGGAGAATAGACATTTTTACTATTTTGAGTCTTCCAATCCATGAGTTTCATTTTTTTAAAATTTATCATTTCAATTTAGTCTATTTTCACAGTTTCAGTTATAATGTTTATGTAGTTAATTTCTATAGCCCTAAATTTATTATTAGCTGATATTTACAAATGTTCAGCAACATACTGGATATCAAATTGGTATATGACTAGTACCACAAGCTTACGAACAATTTTGAAGTATCTCTTTCCAGAAACACTTTCTTTTGATTACTCTGTTTCTTCTTCTTTTTTTTTTTTTTTTTGGCATTGGCAAGCACCGGGATTGAACCCGGGTCTCCAGTACAGCAGGTGAGAACTCTGCCACTATGCCACCATCAGCCTCCCTCTCTGCTTCTTTTTTTTTTTTAACATGGGCAGGCACCAGTCGAACCCGGGTCCTCTGGCATGGCAGGCAACCATTCTTGCCTGCTGAACCACCGTGGCCCGCCCTCTGCTTCTTTTAATAGTATAATTTTTTCTAGCTATTTAGTACAGCATTTCTCACCCATATGTAAGAAACCCCTTTTTTTTCACCCCTCCATATCTGGTTGATGTCAAATCTTATTGCTTGTCCCATTAATATATTTATTCATAGGTCTATTTTTTTCTTTCAGATGAAACCACACTATTTCTAATCCTCTTTCCATACTCCTGTACTACTGACAAAGCTTCTTAATAAACATATGCATCAAATCTTTCCCTATTTCTACTCACTCAACAACATGCTACCAAATTTTCTTTCTCTGATGTTTTAATGGAAAAAGTCAGTGGTAGCACCATTGGCTTTAAAACAGAAAATATGATCAACTAATTAGGGTCCTTTTATTTCTTTCTTGTAACAGAGCATTTACCAGGGAGAGTAAGAATTGAACTGATTCTTAAAAGCAGAGGCTTAGTTTTTCCTCAACAAGTGATTTTATTAAATTTTCACCTTTGTTTGAATCTTCAAGAACTGGGGGGGAAGGAAGAGAGCAGGAAGAATGTGAGATGTTGTGTTCTTTGCTTGTTTTGCTCTATTTGGTCTTGTTTCTTGGCTGGACACAGAAGGAAATTTAAAGTACAGGGCCAAGTGAACTTAGTTCATTAGGAAAACACACAGCAGGTGTTCGCGTGGACGTGTCCACAGAGGCAAATTCATAGAGACAGAAAGTGAATTAGAGGTTACCAGGGGCCGAGCAGGGAAGTAATGGGGAGATATTGCTTAAACAGTACAGAGTTTCTGTCTTGGGAGATGAGAAAGTTTTAGTAATAATGGAAAGTGTGATGGTAGCACTATATTGTGAAAACAACTAATGCCACCAAAATGTACAATCAAAATGGTTAAAATGGAAAACTTTTTGAGATATGTAACCACAATTTAAAAAGTAAAAAAAAGAAAAAAATGTCCACTGAGATGCCCTATTTTTGGTAACATAGTCAATGTTTTTGCCTCCTTCTTGGTGCATGATAGAGATGTGAAGGGGTGTATTTACAATCCCCATCTCCTTCCCTCCTTATTTTTCTTCCCTGTACTCACTTCCCTTAAGAAAATAGCCATGTTTAGTTCTTATATTATATCTTTTCAGTTGTGCATACTACTGTCCTCTTGAATCTCTAATTTACACATTAATTTGGGAATGTTTCCATCAACTTCCCTGTTCACAGTCACTTTGTATGGCTTAAAAAAATTCCTTTGCATTTTATTCCCTCTATTTTCAAACTAGTATATACAATGTTCACCTTAACTTTTAAGCACTTAAATATTCCTGCAAAATAATCCTCAACCATAATCAACAATACCCTAACACTCCAAACCCTGAAATGGAATCTTTCCAAGGTTTTGTGAGTAGAAGAACAGGTCTGTGTCTAGTGAGAATTTGCCTATGAAAATGTTCTTCATTGTGCTGCCCAAACACCTGAAGAATTAATTGCAAACCCATCCCCCTGGAATTTAAGAACTGCTATTATGTGATCCCATCCATCTTTTCTAGTTTTCTCTTATTTGTTCTTTACATGTAGTTTAGGGTCTGCAAATACTGAATTATAATTGATGTTCTCTTAATTCCAAATCTCTAGCAATTGAAATGATACCTGAATTCTAAGAGTGTAATATATATGTATTTTCCTTTGTAAGCTTTTTTCTGGTTCAATGTTAAGTCCCATAGAAGTTTGTACCTGTATTATAAGACTCATAGTCTGAATGTCGTCTCAGTTACTTGGGTACTTGTCAAATTCACTCTACTAGTTTTTAAGATCTTTGAGGACAGAAACTGATCTTACTGATCTTTCTATCCCCTGAATAGTCAAAGGCAATGCCTAATGAGTGGTAGATATATATATATGTATATATATTTGATGTAAAAGGAAATACTAGTGATAAAGGGAATATCTCAGGAAGACACTGTAACAACAATATATCTCAAATGACGTGATTTTTTTCATAACATACTAGAAGATTTGTAGGAAAAGGAAGATTTTTTTAGCAAATACCTTGTTATATTTTGCTTATGAAATGTTAGGGGAAAACGTCAGTTATGGAATTTAGAATTCTAAAATAAATGTTAATAATAGATTAAAACTCATAGTTAAATCCTGTAATTGTTATTCATATGGGGGTCAAGATGAAATAAAAAGTATTCAGTATCAGTTTTAGTTATTAGGCACATGTTATAATCACTATTCTGAACAAGAAATTTTGATTTTAATATAGTTATTTATTTCATACAATACATCCTGATTCCCAATGGGTTAATATTGTAAAAGTCAATTTATGAATGCAGATATAGGTATCTAGGATTGTAGAACTCTGGCAGATGGCAACTAATTCATGACGATGTGGATGGGGGGCCATTTCTTTGTCAAAATAATGATACTCTGTAAAATCACGACAGGAAAAAAAAACTGAAGGGATGTGTATGGATGGATCAAAGAATAAAAGCTTTTTATGACTGTTATTCTCTAACAGTGTATAGGAAGAAAAAATGACAGAGCATAGAGGTGATGATTTTGGTTGTCTCTAGATTAGACACAGAAAGAGCTTCTCCAGAGTATGAAGTTTAGCTTTAAAATAGATAAGGCTCAAGGGTTTCAAACTGCTTTTCCATGCCCTTTGTCTTCCCCAGTTTTCTCTTATCTGGTCCAGCTGCTCTCCTCCTCTTTCCTTTGTTCTTGGCTCCTCCCCTAATTAGGGAGAGGTCACTGGAGAACAGACAACCTGGGTTCATCAGTCTGGAGCCTTCTCTGTTTCCCTGGAAACCATTCATGTTCTTGATTTCAGAGAAAACTTTGCTGTGAGGTTATTTTAAAAGACAATATGAGGTCTGTTTTCGACATGTCCATGTAGACTGAACCAGCATTCACTATAGTTTTTCAGAGTAAAGCTTCATTAAGTGTTAGTTAATAGTCTCCAAGCACTGCATTGATAACATTCTCAAATAGTTACATATTTGGATAAAAGAGAAAGGCATTAATATGAACATAACCAATTCACACTTTATCATAGTAAAATTAAATTGAGTGTAAAACAGTCTTTCACGCAAGAAAAAAGTTTATAAAAATGGAAAATGGAATACAGAAATTTACTAAATAATAAATGGTGATATATTCTGTCTCCCACATATTTTCAAAATTAGGTCAACATATCTATAAAATCTACATTACTTTAATGGGAAACAAGTAATAATAATTGTTAAAAATTTCTAGGTGTTATAGAGTCAAAAGTAAAATGGAATAGAAACTTAATAGATTAATCCATTAAGTATAATATGAATTATATAAAGCTATAAGTGGATAAAGTATTCTTCATATTTCTCTTATTATTTGAAATATTCCATCTTATTTGATTCTATAAATTATGTATTCTTAAACATATGCTCTATGTCAAATGATAAATATCTCCCTGAAAATAAATACATAATATGAAAATCATATAATTTAATTTATTTCAACTTGTTTGGCCTATGCTTGTGGGGTAATTAAAGCAGACATAATTCTCAATGTTTAAGAACCTTCAATCTTTTTAGGAGTAGACTGAGATGTAACTATATTCAACTTTTGTTCAATAAACCATCTTTGTTGTGGAGAAAACTTGCATCATACTAAAGATACTAGCTGGCAATATCTCTATAAAATTGATGACAATTTTTGATATGATCTCAATCGTTTCAAAAGCTCACAAGTGTTAATGAATAGTAAATATAGACTTGTATTTTTATTCAAAATATATTTAACAAATTCAAGATCAGAGAGAGCAGATACAAATTTAAATCACTTGAAAACTACATTGAAATTTTAATGGACATCATAAAATTAATAATAAGAGGCAACTACTAAAATAAGTGAACATCCTTTTAAATGGTTCAGTTATCCACACATTCCTCAAGTAATGTATTTCAAATGCCTACTTCATGCTTAGTACATCAAAGTGAGTAAATTACAGCTTCAACCATACAGAAATTGAGCCTATTGAAGGAAAAATATAAAAAATTGCAAAGTGAAAAGTATAATATTTAGTAGAATTAAGTGAATAGAATCATTTTAGTTCAGATGATATTTACATTAATAAAACTGTGGCAATCAGATCAAGGAGTACTTACCCCTCATTTCAGACCAGATCTGCAATATTGCTATTATTCTAGGTTATGTTTTAAACATACTAGAATTTATGCAGAAGAACGAAGCCAGGATGATAATATGAATCTGAAAATTATGCAGTAGAAATAATTGAAGATGCAGGATAATTATTCTGGAAACGAATAAATTCTATCAAAGAAATAATCTATTTCTTACGTCAGAAAAAACTTTTCAAAGTTTAAAATGCTCTGATTTAGATGAGAAAGCATTTCTTTTCAGAGTTGATTCATAAAGAACTAGGATCAATTATAACTTGTTAGAGAATGATTATTTTCCATTCAGTATGAAGAATAGGTTTCTTTCAATTTAGACCTGGCCAACAATGGAGTAAGCTGACTTGTGAGGTATTCAAAAAGAAAAGGATGTCAAAAATGATGATGAAGAAGTTGTCGCTCTGATTTGGATTATGATTTACCTAAATATGATAAATGATTTTATAACTCTGTTTTTATGGTACATTTTATGATAAATGTGATACCAACAATATGTGCATTTGTGTTTATAACTCTTGATCATAATTATTAACGTTGCTTATGTCACCAGCCTTCCTAAACTGATACTGTTAGGAGCTTGCAAGATATTTAATAGTATTCGCAGTACAGAAACTGGTTCCTAATTGGTGATCCACCTCCCTTATCCCCTACATCTTGTTATAGCTCAACATGTCAAACAATCAGGAGGCTTTCTCCTAATCTGCTGTCAGGAACAACAAACCAGACATCCAATCTTGTTAAATCAATAAGCCTCACTATGCATACAGTTCTGAGTCAGTAGTTCCCAGTTTGAATGAGGTCAATTAAAGTGAGTGAGTTTTGGAAAGATACTCGCCAAGCTAAGAAGCATATTCTATTTTCTTACCTATTTGTGATTATGATCCAAATCATATGTCTTTCAAAATCTTTCTCAGAGATTGAGTGATTATAGAAGAAAAAAGTTTTCATAAAACGTATCTGTATGGGCCTTAGAAATACTTGCAGTGGTGTTTTATTTTGCTTTGCTTTGGTAGAGAGGGGTGGGGGCATTATGAGAGGGGGTAGGTGAAAAATGAATGGGGGGAGGGTGTAAATAAGTAGAGAAAAGCCAGGTTATATTAAATCAAGATAATAATTTAAAGAGGAATGGACCAAGGGGTGGGGGAAACAGGATAGAAAAGGTGAAAAAGTCAGAGTATCGGAGGACTTTTTACGCCAAGTTGAAAAGAAAGCTTGAGGAACATTAATGCAGATGGATATTTGTAGCTTCATAGATACACACACATATACACTGAGTGCTTTAATTCTCCTTGTTCAGTTTCCATTTAAGAAGGTGATATGCAAGTGACATATTTCAATATTCTAAACTGAAATCAATTATTGGTCATTAAAATGCTAAAAAAAAAAAAAGCAACACTTCTCATATATTTGCCGATTGGTTACACCAATACCTCTCAGTCTTGAATAATTTGAGAACCCTGCTGAGGTATCATTTTTTTAATTTGTGGCAAGACAGCATCATTTACAGATCAAGGTCCCTTCCTTTGTTGTTCATTATGACATGCAAATTTACCATGAACAATTAACATATATAAAAATTTCGGAACAAAAGTCACATGGCAATAATTGTGCATCAGATAATTGGATAATTCAGAAAGGCCACATATTAATTTTTGGGTCAAAACAGAAAGGCATTATTGAATATATGTCATTCAGAGACCTGTGTTTCAAGAAACCAGATGGAGAAACACTGATTACTTATGTGATAAGATCAGTAACATCCAAATGCTTTTCTCCCTCCCTCAGCTACTGAGCTATCTTTAATAACTGAACATTTTCCTCCCTCTGTTAAAGGAAGTAATGAAGTAAGCAAAGTACCAGAGTTTCTGGAACGATTTCTAAAATTTGGGTTGCAGAGAGAAATCTTTATCAGAAAGGAACAGTATGCGAATTTAAGGAGGAGAGGGATCCAATACACGCAGGGGTCGGGGTACCTGCCAGATTTGTGAAGTCTGGAGGGAGAGAGAATATTAAATATTAAGAGAGCAGAAAGGAAAGAGAGTTTTAAGAAATGTTCCAATATTTTCTAAATTAAATTCTTGTCTTTTATTTTCCTTTTGAGAAGTTTCATGTTTTCCTTTTATTGTTTTGGGAGGCTGACGTATGTCGTTTGAAATTTGAGGTAATGTTGAAAGAATTATAGAAATGTAGTTTTCCACGTTACGTGTGTTTACTGATTACATAATCTATGACATGTTAGACTGCTTCTTCCAGTTAAAAATAGATGACTTAATTTTACTTAGCCAGTAGTGTAAGTGTCAGTTTCTAATTATACTATTAACTATAAGGTTCAGTGTTGGTGTTGTACAGTTCTATTGTTTCTTTAAATTTTCTTTTTGATTACATGTAAACTACCTAAAATTTCCCCTTTGTACCACGTTCAAATATACAATTCAGTGGTGTTAACTGTATACACAGTGGTGTCTCCGTGACTTGTATAATATCTAGTTCAGTATATGGCAAGTAGAGTTGTTCAATTAGTATTTGGCTAATAAATGAAAGATATTATTCTAAATTAGCCATGTTGGCTAAAGAAATAATGAAATCAATAGGATTTTATATTATGTATAGGCTATTCATACTTCTGTTGTTGTCTCTTCATAGGGTAACTGCTTTAATACTGTGTGATTCCTATGTTCTTGAATTTAAATATGCATAGAATATATATGTATAGAATTTCCTGAATTAATTTTAATTGCTGGGAAATCTTCTAGTAAAGACTCTTAATCTACTCTTATCCTTCAAAAGCAAATGAAGAATAGAAGGAAAACTTCATCTTAAACAAAAATGAGTACAGTCATTATTATAAAACTTGTCTTTCAAACCTATGAAACCTGCTCCAAACGGGGGAAACAATCAAAAGTCAGTACATATTTCCTCAGATCTCTCGTAAATTGCCCTAATTTTTGATGTAGGGTTTCTGCTCTGGGGCACTGTGTAGGGTTAAGAAAGAAGGGGAAACTGAGACTATCAGGTCCTAATTGGAAGGACAATGACTTAAAAGGGGGCTACGGGCCATGGTGGCTCAGCAGGTAAGAGTGTTTGCCTGCCATGCCCGAGGACCCGGGTTCGGTTCCTGGTGCCTGCCCATGTAAAAAAAAAAAAAAGGGGGCTACAGTGTAACAGTGGTTGTTTGAGAAACCGAGATGACAACCACAATATACAAATATGTATTTATATAATGGATGATAGAGAGGCAGCCAGCACAAAAAGAAACATAGATGGCTCCAGCTTACTTGTCAAAACCTCCACGCTCACTCTTCAACTCATAGATAACACTTTCGACAATGATTATTACTAATGCTAAAGCGATGCATAGAGGCTGGTGAAAAAGGAAAAGAAAATGGATACAGGCAGAAGACTGTTGGAACACACAGCAAAAGAAGAATTACTCAAGAAATGTGGGATAATCTTAGACGAATAATTCTTCATAGTCTCAAATAAATTATAACCAACATAGTTTCAATGAATGGATAGTTACAATAAAAGAAATTCAGTGAGTTTAACTTTAGGGAAGAAGGATAAAAACAAAAATTAAAATTGCCAGTACATTCCAGATGCTTTCTTTTTATCTTATTAAATGGAATAAATAATCACATCTGAAAACATACTAGGAAATTATTAACAGAATAGAATACATATACCTGAAAACTTAAGGGTATGGTGTACAGGATAAAGGAAATCACAAAAGAAAATTGAAGAGAATAAAAGCAGGATAAACACACTGAGTAAAAGATAAGTTTAAAAAAAGAGATGAATATATACCCTACTGAGGTTTTTAAAAAGGTTTTATGGCCATAATACTCCAATATGTTTATGTTTTTTATAATACTTCATAATTATATAATTTATTTAGGAATGAATATCATTTGGAAAAAAATAGTAAGCCAGTCATTTACAATTTGCTGTTAAATTAAAGTGAAACAACTTAATAAAATGGTATTGTTTTAGTTTGCTAAAGCTGCCAGAATGTAATATACCAGAAATAGGTTGGCTTTTACAATGGGGATTTATTAATGTGCAATTTACCAGTTCTTAGGCTGTGAAAACGTCCAAATGAAGGCATCAACAGGATGATACCTAAACTCTGAAGACAGGCTGCTGGCATCTGGGGCACCTCTGTCACATGGGAATGCCACTCATGGATTTTGTTGCTTTCGGCATCTGGCTTCAGCGGCTTCCTCTCTGAGCTTCTGAGGGTCCTCTCTTAGCTTCTCTGGGGCGTTTCTCTTTGTGCTTCTCTCAATTTGAGCTCTCAGCTTCTATTTGCATTTCATCCTCTTCTGGAAGGACTGCAGTACAAGCATAAGACCAACTTCAAAAGAGCTGGATCTCATTCCAACGGAAACAATCTAGTCAAAAATTCCTACCCACAACAGGTCTACACTAACAGGAATAGATACAAAGAACACGTCCTTTGGTGGGGTAAACAGCCTCAAACTGCCGTAAGTACATATAAGAACAATCCAGAGATGTGTGAAGGTAAATAGTAGAATGCTTCTCAGAGGGAAAGGCAGGAAAAGAGATTGAATATGCAAAGGAACGTTAGTAAGCAGGGATGCAGAAAGCACAGGAACTCTCAAAAGCAAATGTTTAGCCAATCTCACATTTTAACTTGCCAGTATTATTCTACCTAAAGAAATATACTTAGAATATTTTATTTTAAAACTGTTAGAAACAAATGGTAAAATTCCTAGCTTCTTTGTGAACAAAAATGATGTTAGTCATGAACACTTAAAGGTATTAAGATGATGCAATAATCATGGGATTTCTTTTATTCTCATTCTAAAAATATAGCAAAATGAATGGAAAATACGACTATTGTTTCATTACCTTCCTAGTTAATAAAAGCTATGGATACCTCAGAAAGCTATGGATACCTCAGAAATCTAGTCATGTCAATATGATAATACAGTGTTTCTACTTTTTGTAGTTACCCTGGGTGTATCAGGATCAGGGATAGTTTGCTTTAATGGTCTTGAGATTTCCCCCTAGAATATTATAATCCATACATCTCCAGGGATGTTAAAGAGTATATTGTCACCATGAGAAACCCATACTGTTTATAGAAAATTTCCATTCTCATCATTCTGGGTTGTTCCATATCCTAGGTAAGGAAAAACTATCTCATGATGATTTACTGAAAATTGGTTTCAGCTGTGGGGAAAAGGACCTGGGAAAAATAAGGCAATGAACCTGTCTTCACTCCACTGTTTGGGGTTCAGTGCTCAGCTTCTTTCCCAGTGGGAAACTGATTAGAAACCAGAAACACTGGAAGTCTAGGCAGAAATACAGGTCTGATTATCAAAATACTGAAGTAGGATACAATCAGTCAAGCAATCAGGATGGAGCTGGCCAGAAAGCTCAGGTTGCAAACCCAGGCCTGGCTGAGAAGCAAGCAGTCAGGAGATGGGAACCCAGTGAGTAAAGAGACTCCAATTCCAAGTTTGTGGGGAACCAAAGAGTGAAATCCTTCCCTAAATCTCCCTAGTTACAAAAGATCATGGGTCTGGGTTCCCAGTCTCACTTACTATTTTGATTGAACTTGCCAAGTGGGCCTGGTTTGAGGATTGGGCAGAGATGTGATTACTTTTGATAGGTCTTTAGAAAGCAGAGGCGTGGAAAGAGCATGGACACAGTGCTGCAGAAGGGCATTCCTTAGTGAACGCATCCATGTAGCGAACAGGCTTACCATCGCCAGCTTTACTGCAGTGCCCAAGACGGATCTGCCCAGAAACAAAGGAAAACGTGAAAGCAACAACGAATTGACTACATTTTAGTAAACTAAAAAAACAAACAAACAAACAACTTTCTCTTCCTATTCTACAAACATGTTAAGCCTTTTTTTCCTTTTGTTTTATTAAATGATTTAACTTCTACATTTAAAGTGGCAAAGAATTTCTCAGTTACTCAGGTCACAGGTAGAAATGGTGCATTCCTTGGAAAGCCCACTTCAAAATGTCCCTTGTTAATCATCTGGAAGTCTAAGAAAATTTGATCTACTCTTCTTTGTTTGATGATATTCTGCCCATTAAGAATCTTCATGTATGATTTTTGATAAATTACCCTTCTTTTGTGAATATTCCAGTTAAATACCAAGTACATAAGCAAGGTGTCATTTAAAAGAATAGAAAATTGCAATTAAAAATTGAAATACGTTTCTACTTATTGCTAGTTTATAGATTACTTTACAGTAATTAGTCAGAGGCTGTCTGTACTAATAGTTCATAGTGAAATTCAACTTGGGACATAAAATTACTGAAATACATTTTTCTACCAACTACAAGCGCATTAGTTATGCATATGTCATTATATATTTTCAATGAAAATCTGTTGCTAGTGAAATCATATTGAATAAAACCAGACCAATAAAGGAACACGTTTTCTTAAAGTAGCAAAAAATGTCTTGAAGACACTGGAACACATAATTGCCATTTTCAATAGTCACTTCTTTGGCTCTCTGTAATTATAACAGAGTAGGTACTCCTCAAGGCTTACCAATACGCCATTTGAATAAAAAATTCATTAAAGACAGTTCTCAAATGTCACTAGCTTTCAAACTTTAATACACATGGTGAATAGTTAACAGAGATAAGCAATTTAAAAATACCTCCTGAAGTTACTATTGCAAAAATATTTTTTGCTGTATTCTACATTTTTCTATGCCTATAATTAATTGTTCCACTTTGAATAAAATACCATTTCCTTTACAAATTGCATTTTAATTAAAATATATTTATAAGTTTAATTTATTTATGTTAGACTCAGATAGTCCACAGAAGAGTCACTGCTGTTTTATATCATATCATATACCATATAAAGTAATAGAAGAAGAGTGCATGGTAAGGATAGTTCAGAATTAGTATGTAGAAGTAGAGGCAATGAAATTGAAATTTAACCAGTAGTGGTCAAATGGAATTTTTGAAATGTAACTTTTGAACCATTATTTTTAAGCAAATTCAATGAGTTCCCAAATAATTATGTCATTTTTTTAAAGTTTGAAAGTAGTAATCCTATTTGAATGTACCCAGAGAAAACTATCCTTTTTTAATTGTATAGTTGATTTAGTAATGCTCTATTCATTACTATTGTAGACATTTCAGACTTCGATGTGCCTGTATGAAGTCTTCTTTTCCATGCACTTTACGCAGTCTTTCTCTTATATAATGTTTGCATTTGTAGCTTACATTATATGTGAGTGTAATTTCCAACTACTCCATTAACCTTGATCTTCTTATCTGTTAATAGGCATTTTTTCCAGGGAGTTCTTCCACTTGCATACTTCTTGTCTAGTGTGACACTAAATCACACTTTACAGAGGCTAAAGAAAATCTCAACTCTGTATATACTAGATTTCATCAGGGTTATCAATGAAAGTGGATAATACAAGTTTACAGAGATTTTTGAAAATAAAGGCTAAATTTAGCTCTCTACACATATTAACTAGAGCACTGCCATAAGGATATTCTGTGATGTTATATTTAGCCAAAAAAGTTTCAAATGACCATATTAGAAAGTAAAACAAAAAATCCCTGAGGTATATAGGAACATAATTAGCTGTTGATTTCATCATTTAAAAATTCCTCTGGAAAATTGCTCATCTATTTTTTCCAATGAAGAATACAGTATGGCAGAGATTTCTTGTTTTAGTCCTCCAACATTGGTCAGAGTAAACAAAATACCTCTTCAGTAATTGCCTTTAATTTAACCTTAAATTTAGAAACGGGTATTTTGTTTTTAATTTAGGATAATACTTTACTTTCACAGCAGCTTTTGATTATTTTATGAATGTTTAATCACTTTCTGAGCGAGTTTTTCCTCATTTATTAATTCTATGGGAGCGTTCTCCAACCAATCGTATTTTGCTCAAACACTAATCAACATCCATTCATAATGTACATAAAAATATTGAATCACATACTGGATAATGTTAACACAAGATTAAAGAAGAGTGATAATTATTCTTGAGATAAATAAAATGGAGTTAAGAAAAACCTACATATAATCAAATAATCATAATAATTAATTATGGAAACTATGACAGAAACATGCATAGATACAATGGTCATAAAAAGTGTTAATTCCATCAGACTTGTTAGGATGACAGTGAGGACAGGAAATGTTACCTGATTTTAAGTAATTTCATACTTGGAAAGATGAAAATATTAAATATTTATCCATTTAACCCTTCGTATTATGTATTTCCAAGCCAAGACTAAAATAAGTTTCATATTATCCATTATAAGGAAGTATCTGCCACCATTCACTAATATATATATAGTTGAAAATTCATGAAATTTTAATTTTCAACTCATATGCAAAAGTACATGTTTAAAAAAATGTGCTATGATTATTTTGCATAGGTTAAGTAAGACATATTTCCATAGATTTAAGATACCTAGTGTGTTAGTTAGGGTTCTCTAGAGAAACAGAATCAACAGGGAATGCTTGCAAATGTAAAATTTATAAAGGTGTCTCATGTGACCATGGGAATGCAGAGTCCAAAATCCACAGGGCGGCTGTGAAGCCGACAGCTCTGATGGAGGGTCTGAACAAACGCCACAGGAGAGACTCACCAGCCAAAGCAGGAAGAGAGCCTGTCTCTTCTGAAAACTCCTTAAAAGGCTTCCAGTGATCAGATTAAGCATTACTCATTGCAGAAGACACTCCCCTTTGACTGATTACAAATGGAATCAGCTGTTGATGTAGCTGACATGCTCATGATTTAATTCTATGAAATGTCCTCATCACAACAGACAGGCCAGCACTTGCCCAACCAGACAAACAGGTACCACCACTTGGCAAAGTTGACACATGAACCTATCCATGACACCTAGAAATTCTCTTTTTTTCATAAACAGTGCCTAGTACATGGAGGAATCACATATTTGTATTAATTTATTTATTGAATTGAAATCAAATATTTCAAACTTGTTATATCTCACTCTCGATCTTCTGTCCTAGAACATATTTATATACTGCTTCATTTTCAGGATACTGTACAACATGTTACTCTACTCTGAAGAAAAGATCCCAAATATATCCTACATATTTCAATTCCTTTACTTTAACATCTAGTGCAGTACGTGTGCTTAATCATGCCTTATTCCAAAAATTCTTTTGAGGAAAAGTAAAATATGTAACATAGTTCTATTTACCATAAAAATTAAAAGAAACAAAACAAAAGAAAACAAATCCTCCCAACTGAATCAAAGGCTATAATTTTTTTCCTAAAGTAAAAAATATTTTTAAAAAAATTATGTTTTTCCACATGCAAGTAAATATTAGCTCCTTGTCTTAATATACCAAAGAAAAGCTATATCAACAAACTTAGATATCAGATAATTTATAAGTTGAAAATATGAGATTGTGGTGGAAAATTTAATGTTTCTGATATGTAGAAATTTTCAGAAATATTATATTTGCTATAATTTGGTCTAGATGTGTGTATTATATTTCTATTGTTACATACTCATAAAATTGGATGTTTAAAGAAAATGTTTATAAAAAATGTTTGTATAAAATTAGTTATATTTTACATATACTGATTTTAAACTCAAATACATTCATTAAATTTTCTACGTCAGCTTCTCCCATCTATCCTTATTTTTCAAATATTCTAAATGAAAAATTTCAATTAAAACTGTGTCCTAAAAATGAAAGTTTATCAATATATAAGTATACTTTCATTTTAGTGAACCAAACTTTCAGAGTTCAGAGTCATTCATGGATTTTCTTTAACAGTTTTGTAACAGTGTTTGCATATGGTTTCAAATGAATAAAAAAGTAACAAAAAAGGGGGTGCCCATGTACTTCAGTGATAGAATTCTCACCTGTCATGCGGGAGACCTGGGTTCTATTCCTAGGCCCATGCACTAAAAAAAAAAAAAATCAACAAACAGTGCTGCAATGACAGAATATTCACACTGAAAAGAATGAAATGTGACTCTCACCATGCAGCACGCAAAAAATAAAATAAATAAAAATAACAAAAAGCCCTAACTTGAAGAGAAGTTTTAATAGTGTTGTTGCTGTGTTTTTCAATTGTTGTTGCTGTGTATATCTGTGTGAGATATTTTGTTGTTGTACACTGACAAAATAGTTGAATCCCAAACCAGAAACTCCATATAAAACCATGACCAATCACCCCAAAAGTTCTAGTCTGACATTCAGATACATCTAGGCACAGAGCTGCCTAAAAGAGGAGATAATTGATGTTCACGCATTATTTCTGTGCCTGTGCTTTTCACGCCTGATGTGATTTAGATTCTTTCCAAGCTATTTACAGAGATCTAGCTTTCTAACAGTGTACTTTTAATACCTAGGAAGTGAGGGGCTTTCTTTTTCTCATGAAATTGTAGACAGTGCTCCTGATAAATAATTTTGTCTTTCAACAACACATAAGTGAAAAAAATTCAGCTATTAAGATGCACATTAGAAAAAAGAATTATTTGAGGTAAATTCCAATTAGCATTTTATTATGTAGAAAAAGAGAAGTGAAATGATTCAAGATCATTTATCTTTACACATAGTTGAACCATACATGTGAAAATTTTGCTGTTAAGGTGATTGGTCCATATCTTGGCAAGATCTTTCCATATTCCTACTTTTTCCTTTAAAACTGTTATATGAAAAACTTGAATACTATAATTGATATGGTGTTCTTTTGAATTTTTTTTTTGGTAAAATAACTGTTTTGCAATTATAAACCTCACTACTATTGGAATGACTTTCGTAGTTTGTTAGTTTGTTACTCTCGGTAAGAGTTAAACTAAATGTGATATACAAAGTATACGATACACAAATTAATTAACTAAAACAGTCTTTTAGTGAGAGAAATTCCACGACCAAAAGTAGAATACAGGCCTTCCTCAAAGTTCTTGCGTAACACCAACAGGTTGTTTAGTCCTAGAAGAATACAAATGGATAGATATTATTTAATTTAATTTCCAATTAGGGTAGCCAATTAGTACAAGAGAATTTTATTCCACAAAAACATTTTGAATCATGCCTTTCAATGCAAACTAAATTTTGTTTGGTTGAAATTATGTTACAGTATCATAAAAATGCATGAGGTTTGAAGCTACATTATGATATTGGGAATTTCTAAAATTTTTCATTTTTAAAGTGTATCTTGCTCACCATAAACAGAAAGAAAATCATTTTTTCTTTCTGTGATATGATCAAATAGTCTTTTTAAAGCAACAAATTGTAATAATACTTTGGAATAACAAAGTTTAACAATTGTAACATTATGCATGAGCAGCACAATTTTCATGTTGTCTCAAAGAATTATACATTGTCATTATACTTAGTAACTATGTTGGAAAAATATAATTATACATTATAATGCATTTCCTATATTACAAGTAATTAAAATTAAAAAAGCAATTATTCTATGAATAATTCATTTTTTAAAATCTCTCTTTGTTAAAGAAAAACAGCTGATATCACAGAATTGTTAGAGACTTTAAAAAGAACAAAGCACTATGTAAAGATACTACTCAAACTGCAACATTTTAGTAGTGTTGCAGAGGAAATTCGGAATGCAGCTTATAGGTCAAATAAGTTAAGAAAGCTATGCTTAACCAGCATAGACGCCTTATGTCTACACCAGTGTGTTTAAGAACATCCTTGGCAAAAGAGGAAACATAAACAAGTGCACGTAAAATCCATTAACTTATAATACCTACATATAGTCAGATTTTGCACTGGTCCTGAAAAGATGCATTTATCTCCCATGTTTTCTGGCTTTCACAGACTATCCTACTCAAGTTAAATGATTTAACTATAAGATGTATCCAGACATTCTACCCCTCTACTCTATTTCTAATGTCCACTTTGATGATTCAACCATATTTATTATGAGAGTTTCTCTGGTGAATTGAAAATCCTGCAGTAATTGGAATATTTGCCAACTCTCCATTGTTTAAATTGATTTAAGCTTTCCAGAACATATTCAGTTTTAGTAATTTGAAACCTAGTTTTATTATAATATTGAACATATATTAACTGCCCCTTATGCTCCAGATAGTACCCTTTACAAGTATGAAATCATTTCTATTTGTATAAATATTCTTACAATGATAACTTATAAGATAGTTATCATTGGCATGCCCATTTTACAGATGAGGAAAGGAAGCTTACGGAATTTACTTGCTCAAATAACTCACAAGTGATGACACAGAGTTTGACCCCAAAGAATCCATTCCCAGAGGTCAATTTTTACCCACTATTTTACAGTATGATCTCAGGTTTTATCAAGAGTCCTCAGAACTTTTCAAGAACTACTCAAATTACTTAAAGGTGGCTATCATAGAGCATCACACTATAGTTTATCTAAATCCAAACATTGTTTTAACCATATAAATAATATATAGAGGTATATAGTATAGTTATATTTATATCCACTCTCTCCTATCAGGGAAAAAAACATATAGTACATTTGGCTATACATCTCTAGAAAATTATTCACTATTATGAAATGTATCTACTTACTCTTGTGGGACAGTACTCAAAAGAAAATTGGTCCTGAGATAAAATAAAAGGGATCCGTATCAGTAGAAGAAATTGAAAACCATGAATATAAGACAATGAGAAAAAGAGAGAAAACAAAAAGATAAAGTATGTGTGCACCAAAATAAAATTTAATTTTCACTACTAAGGAAAATATGGTTTTCCATTCAGCTCACTTGGCTAGCATTCTAGATATTTATACTTAGCCATCAATCTCTCTTGAGCTGCAGTGGAGAATCTGCATGGTTTGATTAAACCACATTTTGTTCCTGATTGTATTTATCTCATAATAACCCCAGATTGATACTTGCCTACTGCCAACATTCCTGCATCTAATGGACAGTGGCAATAAAACTTTACACATAAATTGTGCAATTATCATCTTCATTCTGTGCAAATGGAAAAAGCCCTGTCTTTGAAATATAAACAACATCAATTCTGGAGTAAATCTTGTTGTATTCCAGTGATGATCCACAGGCTTACCACCAAATATTAGCATGAGCAGGCCCAGCAAATATGAACTCAGGTCCGCCAGAATGTTTTTTTAAAATCTACGCTTTTAACTAGTGAACTAGTGGAGTCAGAATTGGGACTCCAATCTTTGAAGCAAAATCACATATTTATGATTTCAATCTTCCCCTTTTCAAGGGTATATAGCAGTGTCTCCTTACATGAGGGGATTCAGCAGCCAGGGTCTCCATGATTTGAACTTCTAAGATTTAGTTAGGATAGGCTACATAACTTGTGAATCCAGAGCAAAATGAAAATGCGAGGCCACTTGTTCCAAAATGAAGAATTTCAAGATGGTGACAACAGGGCACTAAACCAAGGACAGTCTCTATGAGGCTGCACAGGTAGCATGCTCATGAAGCTGCACTTTGTACTTAGTGTATATCAACATGATTGCCTTAAAAAATGTACCAGAAACATACATCTGCCATTATTCAATAATGGATTTAATAACTTACATCTGAAACAACTACCCGCTACTGGATTATACTTACCATCACATGGCAGCCTAATAGTGCAAGTCTTGATTGTGTCAATGTAGAAAATATGAGAAGTTTACACAATTATTTGGCTAATTCCATCCTCAAAGGAGGGGGATGTATGCATCCTCAAAAGCATACACTTACTTGAAATACACAGGAAAAATCTGAAGAATATTAATTAAATTTCTCAAATTGTTATATAACTTAAAGTCCAAGCTTTTACTTATTCCATATTATATGTCAATTTAAACATGTTTTTTTAAATGACATTTCATTTGTACTGTCTTTGTTGCTAGTTTTCAACATTTTCCTAGTTTTCTGGGTAATATTAACAATATTTATTTCTTAATTTTATAGACTTATAGTAAGCCTATCACTGCTATTTGCTATATATAGATAGAAATAAAGATTGATAGATAGCTATAGATATATAATTTAATCCTGATGTAAATTGGTGTTTCCTACTTGTTGAAATTAAGATAAGAGTACTCGAATTCCTAATTCTACGAGAAGCACTCACATCTCCAAAGAACACTTTTCTTTTTTTCTAGGGTCCTTTCTGGTTCCAGGCAAGTATTTCTGCGATACACTGATCTATACTTGAAGCTCAATACCACACTGAGTATTACCCCCCAAAAAGCACATAAACAGAACTTCCATTTCTGTCCATAATGGAATTACTGGCGTGCATTTACCCTCCACCATAAGCCCAAACTAGGCAAACATGGGGATGGTAGGGGCATGCAGTTTTTAAACATCGAACACCAGGCAGTACAGGCAGAGATCATGGAAAGAAGGGAAGCAATGCACTGAGCTTGCAGTAGCTGCTGCTGGTTACTTGCTGGTAGTAGGAGGACTTCTCCATTGTACTTGTCCAGTTGCAGTTGACTGTAAACGCAGGGAGTCTTGCTCCTGGAGGCATGGCTTTGTCAGCATCCCTGCTCCTTCCCTCTGTGGCAGCTAAACTCTGCCTAGACTCTCCTCCTCTGCCCACAGTAGCAGTTCTCTTTTTCATATCCGTGCAGTATGGTGGTGCCAAAAAGCTCTTGTACCTCTCCCCTTGTGGGAAAAAGTCATTTGCCTCTACTCCTCTCCCAGAAGCAATGGGGAAAAGAGGAATCCCAGGAAGCATTGCCTGTCCCTACCTTAGCAGCTTAAGCCCTTACTAAGAGGAGAAAAGGAACCTGGAAAATGATACTGTGCCATCTTCCAGTAACAGCTGATCATCTCCTAACTGACTTCACTATTGGGTGAATGTCTCTCTTGCCCTGACTGCATCTTTCCTGTGAGCACCAGCCTGTGAGTGAGTGCCATCCTCTCTATATTTGTGATTTCCAGTTTATCTAAAAGGTCATGATAGTCTATCCTCAGTTTTTAAAAATTTGTTAAAATTGCACCTGACTTCTCCTTACCATTTTAATGAAGAGCACCTCTTCTTTCCACAGTTTGTGCCCCATCTCTCCTCTGATGGGTATATTTCTCTAGAATTCATTTTACTTAGTTATCTGGCAACCTCAGCTCTGGGATAGCCCCCCAAAGGTTACTAATTTGTGGATTACTGGGCATTTTTGTTTGTTTGTTTATTTGTTTTTATAGCGTGAGAACAGCATTTCTCTTATGCATTTCTATATGTTATGCAGGGGTGGGATCCTTTCTCATAGTTTTCTTTTTTTTCATAATTAATTTATTTTCTTTTTCTTGAGTAATAATCCTGTGTCGTGCCCACAGCAGCACCGGGTCCTCTGCCGGGAGTCTCTGGTGGAGTCTTTAACAAGACGGTGGGTGAGTTCCTGATGGGGGACCTGGTGGACACAGTCTCTTTTCAGAGGTTAGGGTGCGGTTGCTGTAGGTCTCAGAGATGGCATGGAAGGGGGGCCTGGGTGCAATGCCAGCCCACTGGCCCTTGCCTCTGGGGGAGGGGACCGGACACTCAGAGCAGCGTCTGGCCACCTTGCAAGGGACAGTGTGGGACTCACAGACCCTGTTGTCCCAATAGCCCGGCTGCACAGGGAGGAGGGCAGCAGATGGCAACCACTTTAGATCACTTTGCAGGCAGACTGGCGTGGTGGCTGAAGTACCCGGCGACAACACAGACCTGGCGCCGGTCTGACGGCCAGCGCGGGTCTGCTTTGCACAGGCATACATTTCAAACGGTCATCCTCCAGGGACGGCCCCAGGAAAATGTCCATGATCTCAGACTCCTTGATGGCAGAGAGAAGAGAAAGCTCTCCTCCGGGAACTTGGCCTTCGTGTTCTTCGCCAGGCGACCCAACTTGGTGACCGGGAGCCACTCCACATCCTCGGACGTGCTGTTGTGGGGTCTGGGTTGCGCGCTCCAGCCGGGAGCCCGCTGCCAAGGACTTCATGGAAGCCCCAGAGCCCTCCCATTCCAGTGACCCCGGGGCTTCCACTTTCTGAAGAAAAAAAGAGAACCCAACCAGTCTTTGTGACTTTAGCCCTCAGCAAGTGGGAGAGGCTCGGCGCAGCCCGCAGCGGGCTCCCGTCTGAGAGTGGGGTGCAGCAGCCCACCCAATAGCCCTCAGGTCTTTTGATGAGAGTTTTCTTTCTAAAGATTTCTTCACTCAGTATTATCTCTCTCTCCTTATTTTAAATTCCTTTTCTTTTTCTCTTTCCCCATTGTATTTGCTTTGGTACATTCTTTCCTGGTAGAGTCTCTTCTGAGCTTTTAGTAGCTTCTGTGACGTGAGCCGGATTTCTTCTCTCTGATTTTCCTTTTCAGACACTTGGCAAGATGAGGAAACCTAAAACTTCATAATTTACCTTTTCCAAAACTGCTGTTCACCTTCATAACTTAGTTGAAATCTCTTATCTTCTGTTGTCGAAGTTCCTGTTCTCTTTTATTTTCTAGATGTATATATATTTTATTCCTTTTTTGCTATTTTACTTTGGATTGTGGGGAATAGGAAATGCACACAGACACATGCACACACTCACATAAATCTGCCAAATTTATCCAGGCATACTTTATTGCCATTCATGATTGACCACAGCCAAACTATAATTTAATGGCCTTTATAATCATCTATTATCCCTTATCACATCGAAGTATATACGGTTTGGTCTCCAATACATATTTCAAAGTTTTCCTCATTATTCCACTGGCATACAAGTATTATTTCACTGTTTATTAAAGCGAGACTCAAAATCAGCTAGCTAAAAATTTTTACAACCACCACCACCATCCCCATCATTATTATCATCAGCACTATTCAGTTTCAATCTGCAAGCACTGTCATATTCATCCATAGGGATTATTCATTTAAAACCAGTCTTAAGAGGTAGTTACTATTAGCACCCATGTTTTAAAGATGAGACTAGGGCTTAAGTCACAGGGCCAATATTCATTTACAGGCTACAGCCAGTCTCTAGTGCCATCACTGGCACTATAATAAAAGTGTTATAAGTAAACTGTAATGACTGATGTATGTCATTAGCTACTTTTCACCTCATTTATTGTATCTTGCACATGGTTTGTCAGGCTTTTACTAAACCTCTTCCACCAACCCCTGAAAACTGTTATCCCTAAGTTACTAACATTAAACAAACAAGCTAATCTTGAAAATTGAAGGGCTTTTGGAATACGAGAGCAGAATCTGCATTCTGTTGCATAAAGATTCCATTTAGGAGACTGGCTGGTACTAAATACATCATTTCTTGTAAACTATCCTTAGACACATATAATAAAATGGGTAAATTCTACAACTACCTTAACTTTTATACTTGATATCTTTGTTTGAAGACCAACTTGTCCCAGGTTCGGGACTTTCCCCACTTTACCACTGATGTCTCATGTCCTAGGAAATCCCTCTATCCTAGGCACACTGGAATATTTGGTTATCCTACATTCTTATTAGAGTTTCTGAACATTTAGAACTATAGACCTTAGAATAAAAGTTAAAAAAATTCTTCTGAGAAGTTTTAAAATGGACACAACTTTTAAACTTTATTACAAAATAACCATATTGATTATAAGAAATATATTGTTTACGAAAGTTTATTTTTCCAGTGCATTTGTTTTTAATTTCAGCAATAATTTTGAGGCTCATTTAAAATTACTAAATATTTTCACGTTTGGTGAAGTGGACTTGACTTCAGAAATTAAAACATTTTGCTCTTAGAAGATGTAAGTTTTAGGGTGAAAGTTTTCAAACTCACTTTCAGTGAGATCCCACTAAACACCTATTAGAATGGCTAAAATCCAAAACACTGACATCATCAAATGCTGGTGAAGATGAGTTGCAAGAGGAATTCTAATTCCTTGCTGGTGAGGATGCAAAATAGTATAGCACAGTGGAAGACAGAATGGCAGTCTGATTGTTATATCAGCTACCAATTGTGCTTCTAGGTATTTACCCAGAAGAGTTGAAAATTTATGTCTACACAAAATCTTACACATGGATGTCTATAGCAAATTTATTCATAATTATCAAAAATTGAAAGCATCCAAGATTCCCTTCAACAGGTTCGTGGGTAAAGGCACAGTGGTCCACCTATAAAATGGAGTAGTATTTATTGATAGAGACAAATGCGCTATCAAGCAATGAAAAGAAATAGAGGAACCTTAAATACAACATTGAGTGAAAGAAGCCAATCTGCAAGGGTTGCATGTTTATTATTCCAACTATATGACAATATGGAAAAGATAAAACTATAGATACAGTGAAAAGATTCATGGTTGCCAGGAGATTAGGGCGCAATTTCAGGAGTCAGAATAAGTGGAGCACAGGAGCACGGGGTACTTTTAGGTCAGTGAAACTATTCTGTATGATACCATAATGGTGGACACATGACGTTATAGGATTGTTCAAGCCCAAAGAACTGTATAACGTAAAGAGTGAAACCTAATGTAAACTATAGATTTAGTTAGTCATCATGTATCAGTACTGGTTCATCAATTGTAGCCAATGTACCACATTAATGGCGGATGTTAATAATACAGGAAATTATGTGCATCAAGGAATACATAGAAACTCTGTAATTTCTGTGAAATTTTTAGGTAAACCTAAAATTACTTTAAAAGTGAATTTTATTATTTAAAAAAATGTCAAAATTCAAAATGAGGTTGTGGGAAGGATGTGAAAGGCGGAATATAGGTGCACTGTATAAAGAGAAAGCAAGAGAGAAGTACCAAGAAGGGAACTCTATAGGTAAAATAGGGAAATGGCATCGATAGGCATCAGACTTGAGTGCTTAGTCAAGGTTACAGATTATTCTAGGATATAAGAAAGCAGACTGTTTCTCAGATGATGAAAATGGTCATTTAGTAAGGGTCTCCTAAAGAGAGAATGAGCACCTTATAAATTACAATAGAATAATTTTTAGCTTTTCTAAACCATATCTAGTTTTAAAAAATGGAAATGAGGAATCAACTATACTTGGGCATTAAATAGGCTTGTTAGAGAAGTAGACAACCTCTCACTATGCTTCTCATCTTTCTTTCTTTCCCTGGGCTTGCTACTCTTCTTATGGAAAGACCTCCTAAGTAAAGGGCTGTGCCTATATATTCATAAAATACATTGTACAATACAATGTGTTGTATAGAAAATAACAGAGAAAATTAATATTAGGTATAAATGGATTTTTTAAAAATAATTTTGAATTATTTTCAAACTTACAGGAAGGATACAAAGATAATGCAAAAGTAGTAAAGAGAACTCTAATACACCCTCTACCTAGATCTTCTAAAATTTGTCTCGCTTCTGTTTCTGTCTGTCTGTCTATTTATCTATCTAATCTAACTCATCTATTTATCTTCTAAAATTTTGAGAAGATTACATATATTATGCTCCTTTGCGCATTTTTAAACTGGGCTGTTTGTCTTTGTTATTGCATTGTAGGAGTTCTCTATTTATTCTCTGAATTTGCGCATTTCAACTAGGTTGTCTTCATTTGTTGGGGCACACAAATACCTGTGGTATCCTCTTACAGAAAATTTATTTCTGTAAGGTTATTATTGTTCCCCCTTTCATTTCTGAATTTATTTGATTACAACATCTCTGTTTTTTCTCTGTCAATCTAGCTAAAGCTATGTTTTTTTAATCTTTTCAGAGAATTAATCTTTGCTTTTGTTTATTCTTCCTATTGATTTTCTACTTTCAATTGAATCTACCTATACCTTAATTTGTATTATTCTTTCCTTCTGCTCTCTTTGGGTTTAGTTTTGTTTTTTTTTTCTTGTTCCTCTAGGAATCAGGCTGGGGTTCTCTTTTGAAATCTTCTTCCTTTTTTTTTAATGTAAGCACTTAGCGCTATACATTTCACTCTGAGCACTGCCTTTGCTATACCCTTTATGTTTTGGTATATTATGTTTTTATTTTCTTTCATCTCATGGTGTTTCCTGATTTCCCTTGTGATTAGTTTTCTTTAACCCTTTGATTGTTTAAGTATGTACTGCTTAATTTGTTACCAAATAAAAAAAACTTGTGAATTTTTCTGTTCTCTTTATCCTATTGTTTTCTGGCTTCTTTCCATGTATACAGAAATGATACATTGTATGTTTCAATTATTTTTTTATTTATTGAGACTTGTTTTGTGATCTAACATATCAGAATGACACTTGTGCATTTGAGAAGAATGTGTATTTTGCTGTTGATGGATGCAGTGCTCTGTTTTTCTGATTGGTTTATAGTGTTGCTCAAGTCTTCTATTACCATATTTAGCTCCTCTCTAGATGTTCTATCCATTATTGAAAGTGGCTTATTGAGCTTACTACTATGAATTTAAAACTATTTCTTCCATAAACTCAGTGACTGTTTCCTTCCTATATTTTGTGGCTCTGTTGTTAGGTACGTATATGTTTACACTAGTTATATTTCCTTGAGGAATAGGTTTTTCTATCAATATATGGTGTCCTTCTTTGTCTTTTTTAACAGACAAATTCTATTTTGTCTGATATTAGTGCATCCATCCCCAATATCTTTTGCTTATTACTTTCATGGAATATTTTTCCAATTCTTTCTATATCATCCTACATATATGTGTCTTCTGAGTTTCTTGTATCCAAGTGGGTTATGCTTTTTTTATACATGTTGCCAATCTCTATCTTTTGAAGGTAGAGTATAATCCATTTACATTTAAATAACTAATGATAATGCAAACTTATTTCTACCATATTCTGGTTCTTGTTTTTTTAAACTTCATGCCATTTTCTCCCTCAATTCTTCTACTACTGTGTTCTTTCATATTGATTTCACCTATTTTAATGAATCCATTGGAATATTCTCTCCTTCTTGTCTTGGTATATTTTTCAAATTTTGTTGTGGTTACCATGGGGTTTGGATTCAGCATATACACATACATATATATATATATATACACACATACACACACACGTATATATATATATATATATACGTGATATATATATATTATATATATAATATAATATATTATATTGATGGATATGTTGATATATATATATAATATATATATATATGTACATACACACACACGTATATATATATATATATATAATATATATATATATAGAGAGAGAGAGAGAGAGAGAGAGAGAGAGAGATTGAGCGAATGAAAGAGAGAGTGTGTATTACACACCAAAAATAAAGTAGTACTGGGATTTGTATTCACTCATGTAGTTACCTTTACTGGGAATGTTTATTTCTTCATGAGGTTTCAATCTACTATTCAATATCTTTGAAGTTGAAGAACTCCCTTTTGCATTTCTTTCAGAGGTTGTTTAGTAGTGATGAACTCCATCAACCTTGTTTACCTTGGGATGTCCAGTTTTTTCCTTCATTTTTTTTCATGGACAGGCACTGGGAATCAAACCCGGTTCTCTGGCATTGCAGGTGAGAACTCTGCCACTGCTCCACCATTGCCCATCCACTCCCTCATTTTTGAAACAGTTTTGCTAGATATAGAGTTTTTTCTCAGCAATTTTGCTTTTAGCCTTTTAAGTATGTCATCCCATTGCCTTTTTGCTTCCATACTTTCTTGTAATAAATCAGCAGTTAATCTTAATGGGGCTCCCTAATATATGACATGTTGTTTCTTTCTTGTGGCTTTTAGGATTCTCTCTTTGTCTTTGGCATTTGACAGCTTGACCACATCTATCTCAGTGGTGTTTCTCCTTGAGTTTATCCTGTTTGGAGTTGAGTTTCTTGGATGAGTATGTATATATTTTCATTAAATTTGGGAAGCTTAATGGCATTATTTTTTCAGCTATTCTCTCTGACCTTTTCTCTACTTCTTCTCTTTCAAAGCCTCCCATAATGCATATATTGGTATACTTGATGGTTATCCCAGGGACTTCTTAAGCTCTGTAACTTTCCTTTATTCTTTTTCCTTTCCGTTTTCCAGAGTGAGTAATTTCAATAATCTTTTCTTTACATTCATGGATTTTCCCTTCTTCCAGCTAAAAGCTGCTATTGAATTTCTCAGGAGCATTTTTAATTTCAATTACTGTGGTCTTTAGCTTCAGTGTTTTTGCTTGGTTCCTTTTTATGATTCCTACTTCTTCTCCTACTTGAAATTCTCTTTTTGTTCATAAATCATTTTCCTAATTTCTGATGGGTCTTTATGTTTTCATTTAGCAATTTGAGGTTAAGACAATTATTTTTATGGACTTTGTTTGGTATGCCCAAAGTGTCAGCTTCCTCATTGATGGTTTCAAATTCTTTGTGTTGGTTCCTTTTAGGGGCCATCAATTCCTGTTTCTTTGTATGCCTGGTAATATTTGGATGCATGCTGGATATTTTAATATTTTAATGTATTATTTATGTAATTTAGTTCCCTGGTTTTGGTTCCATAAACATGTATACAGCTAGTTTTGTGGCTGAACTTTCCTTCAATGCTACGAGCCAAAGAAAAGGGAGAGAGAGATAGAGAAAGGCCTGGCAATTATGCCACAAATTTTCCCTACATTTTTAAAGCTGATTTTTTTTCTGGATTATTTCTTGCTCAGTTATTGCAATCTTTTAAGTATTTTCTGAAGAAGGATGATTTTGCCTGTTTTTATTTGTTGTTTAAAATTTTGCCATCTTGGTGACACATCATTCAACTAAACTGATTTTTAAAGAAAACTATTTTGAATCTACATAAGCATGAGTCTGAGATCTTGATCTCACCTTTTCTGTTCCACTAGTTCCATTCTAACTTACTCTTTATCTTATTTTATTTTTTGGTCTTTGTGAACAATGATTGTTCTCCATGTTAATCATTCATGCAAGAATCTGGACTGAATAATACATGAATGTGAAGTAAATGCCACGTGAAAGTACAGAAAAAACCCATGATATGGATAATGCTGAAGGTTTAAAGCATCCTCTCCCTTACCTTGTAATTTTGGCAAGTATGCCTTCATAAGGAAGCTTCATTCAATACTGCAGATAAAATATTAGAACAAACATTTTCCAGATTGAGTTCCATAACTTTTTTCACTTGCTCAATGCGTAGTCTTATTTTGAACTATGTAAAACAGAGTATTACATAGCCATTAACCCTAGTGTAAGCAAATTCATGCAGTGAATGTGTCTTACATAGCCATTAACCCAGTATAAGCAAACTCCATTACCAAGGTTAGAGAACATCTGTTGTATTTTATTACAATGGACTGTAGCAAGTAGACATCATATAGCTCTGCACTTTTTCTTCTCAATTAATTTGTTCATTATTTCTTCTTTTTTCCTTTATATCCTTTTGAATATAATAATACATTTTACTCATTATTCTATACGCTTACACATTTTTTCTTGCCATATTTCTTTGTTTTGTCATCATTTTATCCCATGGCCTGCATCATTTAATTTGGTGAATTACTTTTGCAAAAATAAAAGTGTAAGATGCAATCAATCAATCAATCAATAAATGCCAAACAAACCCAGTATTGTATTTATTGCATTTAGATGGCAGGTTTGGTGTTGTGTCTCATTCTATTCACAGTAGTTAACAGGTGTGAATTGCTTTTTCACAAGCATAAATTTCCTGCTGTGCAGCCCTTTGTTCACTTCATGCTGCTTTCCTGCTCTTTTATGACTACAAAAATACCTGATTCTACCTTAATGTTATTTTAAATGCTTTATGCTTTGAACAATGTTTATTTGTAGGCCCTTCAGGAAATGAAAATGAATAGAGCAAAGCAAGCAAATGCCACGTGCTATATACAACACTGATTATAGGAAGGCTACAGAACTATTGCATATACACATAAACATATATTACATATACTTGAATGTAAACACACATATATTAAAATACATGTATTAGGGGTCATGTAATAGTATTTTAGCTTTTGTAGAATGAGATGTGTATGTGTCTGTGTGTGTATTCATTGGTATGGAGGCTGGCTTCAAACTGGAGATCAAATATCTATCCCATGAACCTTTGTTTTAAATTTTAGAAATTCATCAGAGAAATTTATCTAAACTGTGAAGGAATTATATCTTGAAATTTCTTGGTGCTTAGTGTCAATATTGGATATAAATATTGATAAATATAATTTATTAATAAAGGTATTCATGGATTTTTATTGGGAAAATTAGCAATTCTCTATGAATTATTCAGAATATTCTCATGATCTAATGTGCTCTCTGGGTCACTTTCTGCAGACTTACTGGGTCCTCTCTGAATCATAGAATTTAACTGGGATACTCTGTTAAAAAAGTTCTGTGTTTAAAAGAGTCATCACCCCAACCACCATAGTGAAACCCATGGCGGGGCAGTAGAGACAGTTCCATCGTCTACTTAAGCAGTTGCAGAACTAATATGCAATAAATAGTTATCTGGGTTGAACACTTGTGTCAGCAGTCATGTCTGGGGTTTGAGTGACAGTGCTAGATAGAGCTATAGTGATAGCACGTGTGAAGACTGAAGGACAGCCCCAGGCAGGTGGCATCAGTGTGGCAGTACAGCATGGATAAATTGTCAAGTCTGTCAGAAGAAGGTACCATAAGAAGCAACCTAGAGTGATGAAGGGAAGTCTGTGAATCATCTCTTGGATTTTACACAAGCTTTTAGAGTAGAGAAGGAATTTTAAATTTGAATCTGAATCTTGTCTTTCCACAGGTGAGGGCTTTTATGATAGTAGTCCTTCTTAATAGAGGTCAGTAACCATGGGTTATTGAAGCCTGGTGACTCTGTGCTACTGATATAACAATTTAAAGAAAATACAATCTGTAAATGCATACATAATAAAAATGTGAATAAACTAAAAAGCTCATCACTATATGTATCTTACCTACCTCTACTTCCATTGTGACTGATGAAGGTGATGAAGGTGTCATAGACAATGGCAAATGCAAGAGAGAGAATAAAAGATTACACAGAATACAAAGGCAAGTAAAAATCCAGATGCAAAGCTTCCCTTTCAATGTACACTGTTAAAGCATTTCTACCTGGAGTATATGGTCCAGATAAGCAATAGAGGAAACAACTTTGCATTCCTTTACTCCTCTCTTGATGAGTTTTTCTTTGTGGGACCTAAAGAATGTTCAGCCACATCCAGCAGTCAGAAATCCCTCAGTAAATATCTGGGTGAGCTCTGGCAGACTGGGTGGCTGAGAACAGATCTCAAATATTGGCAGAGGGAATCCTTCTCTTTGAACATAAATAAAGTTGTAACTAACCAAGAGCAGGAGAGAAAGGTGCACATGGCACAATCGTAATCCCATTGCAGCCACCTCTAAGAGGGAAGGGGCCCTGGTTTGCAGCATGACTTCCTGTGGAAGTCCCCTGCCACAGAACCCCCTGCTTTTGTGATTGAACACTCTGAAAGTTGTTGCTCAGCTTCTCTCTGCTTGGCTCGTTTTGATGTGAACCCAACAGTCAATGTGCTAGTTCTTACTGAGAGCTTATTCTTTGCCTGTAATTAACTCATTCCCAATAGGGACACAAAGGAAGTGACAGACCTGATTCCTGCCATCTGGGAACTTTCAGGCAAGTTAAGGACAGACGATTATCATACATAATCAATATGCAGACTACAAGGAATTTTTAATAGCAAAGTGCTATTGCATTAAATACAGAACTTGGCAGTAAAAGTTATAAAATTACTTGCAGAAATGGTTCTGCTATTACTGTGTGATTTGGGGCAATTTTTATTGCATTTGATTCTCAATGACCTCAGTAGATAAATGAGAGAATTTGATTACATGTTCCCTCAGGTCTTTTCCTTTCAAGCTTTGCAATCTATGAAATCCATTGCATTGCACCAAAGGGAACATGTTTTATTTAATTACACTAAGTTCTCAGTTTCTCTCAGGTTGGGAATCACATATGAAGATAAATACATAAAAAAATACAAATATTAAAATAAATTGAAAGTTATATATAAATATAGAAAGAGTCCCCTTTTTCCATGATCCAAAATTGAGCAGACAATAATAAAGGCAAACATGCATCCAGTAGGTTCAATTAACCTTGATGCATCTTGATAAATATGAGCAGAATGCTTTAGCAACATTTAAGTGATGCCCTGGAACCCAACTCATGCACATGCACACACATGCAGCACATGCCCATGAACTTGCACACACACAGACACACACACACCGTGATTAACCCAGGTTAGCATCTGGGAAACCTCATTATTCACTGTAAGCAACTAAGGGTTTAAAATTAAAGTGATGACTGATTGCATTTATAATTAGAACATTTTGACTACCTCTCTTGCTACTTATATGCAATATGCCTTAGTTCCCAACCTGCAGGAATTACCTGATAGAAACCTATGTCCTGATTTGGGGACAAAAATCTATATTTAAATATTAATTTTTGAGTGTTTGGAAAATATAAAATTTTATTCTAGTGGTATTTGAAATTTCTCTTTAATGACATGTAAACTATTATATATTTTGTAAGTGAACTTCAAATATCATAAAAAGGGTGCATTTTAATGTCTCTTGGTGTATTTTCTATGGGATTGTTTATTCTCAGAAGCGGTATTCTAAATACTCCTTACACAGCATGCTGGTTCAGCTGGAAATGTTAATCATATTTCTATTCCTCAGGAATGGAGAACAGAAAGACCACAAAATTTCTACTATAAAAATGATTTATTAAATGCTGCACATTCTCCTTTTCATTACTATGCATTTATTTGGCAAAGCAATCCTTGAAGGGGAAGAGGGACCGTATGACAACTAGTAATTTGCAAACAAAAATGGGCCCGCTTCACTGAGCCATGGCATTACCTGAGAGTTTGGAGGCTAATAAGAAGCACATTGGTCAAACAGCAAAGACCTCTATCTTTAGACGATGCACTTACAGGCTTGCACACTCACTCTCTTTCTCACATATACACACATGCACACAAATGACACCGGCATGCACTGCAGAAATAAGGCACAGGCAACAGGTATATGCAAAACCTGCATACATTACATGCATGTGTACATAATCTACACATACATGGCAAGGAGCAGGCTTTGAAGAATCATTTCTTGAGGAAACAAATTGCTAAAAGGGGAAAATTAAGAGGCAAAGCAGCAACAGAGGATTATAAAAAGTACAAATTCTATTCTGCCCACTCATGAAGTGATTGTGCTATTAGATTGAAATGCATTGCCAGACTGAATAATTGACAAGTTCCTTCTCTAAAGAAAATATAATGTTTACAAATGCAACACACATTTAATCATGATTCTCTTGTATCCCTAGGCTCAGCATAATACACAGGACACAAAAACTTCACAGATACTTAGTCAACATGAATAAATCAATGGTAAGTACACTGATTGTATTAGATGAAATAATGAAGAATTGTATCATTTTGGGGAACTGAGCAAAGAGTCATAAGAATGTTATTTCTAGATTTTAGAATATCAGCCAATATAGGTTTAATGATCTTGCCAAATCTTTTCCCCCCAATAGTTTATTTTCATCCAATTAACTGAAAATGTCTAATCGTTACTTTTATTCTTTTACAATATTTCTCAAATTTACCCATTATTTTTAATTTTATGTACCTCTGTAAGTGTTTTCCTATGGTTATATATGACTTCCAACTTGTTTTAATATTTGTATTTTTTTCAAGTATTTATCTTCACATGTGGTTTCCAATTTGAGAGACACTGAGAACTCATATAATTAAATTAAATAAGTCTTATTATTTCATGCCATAAAAAATTGCTTCAGAGGTCTCCCTGCCTCTAGGCTGTCTCAATTCTAAACCATCACTCTGCATAAAAATGCCAGGTTAGCCTTAGGAACAATGACTTTGGCAGTTTACTACCTGTTCAAACACCACTGATTCCCAACCTCTGTATCAAAGACTAGTCCCAGGCTCCTTAGCTTTTTATTCAAATTCCCTCCAGATATGGGTGCCCACTTCCTTTCCAGCTTATCTCCCTGTACATCTCTTTTGAGTCCCCTAATTAAGTTTACTTGCTAGCCAGTAACACACACTGCAGTTTCCCATTTCAATGTTTCTGCTCACACACGTGTACTTTCTAAAAATGCCACCTTGTATGCTCCATTACTGCCTTTCATCTCCTCAGTTCCCCAGGCCCCGGTACATATCACGATTGCACAATGAAGACTTCTCTGGGAAATAATCTTCTGAGCAACAATAGCATCAATTGTATCTATCACATTTCCTATAAATATACCTCATGACAGAACAACGCTTCTATGCGATTATGTTACTATTAATGGTTGAATATATTTGGAAGCCCTGGTAAAAATATATTGGAAAAATTCATTTTCAATAATGTTTCAAGCATGGTTAGACAGAATGGAACTTTTCCAAAATGAATTTGATCATGGAACATGCATTTTTCTTTTTTCAAAAAAAAGAACATCTAATGAAACTGACATTCAGCAAAACATAAGTTGGGGAAACATTTGTCTATGCCATTTGCATGACATACATTTATGGCCCAGATTATCCTTTTGTCTTTACCTTATAGTCATTTCTAAATTTGTAGCTGAATGTATCCCCCACTTTGTGCTGATTTCTATAATTTTTTAAATTAAATTTTTTGCCTACTTATAAAAGGATTGTTTGGCACTTTCTAGGCAATGTCCTTAGAGAGACCATATTAATTTTTTGTTTTTAAATTTATTTTATTAGAGAGATTGTGGTTTACTATAGGCCAATCATACATAAAGGACAGGATTCCCATACAACACCCCATTACTAACACCTTGCACTGATGTGGAACATTTGTTACAATTGATGATAGCACTAATTTTTTGTAACTATACTATTTTTTCAGCAGTAGTTACTCTTGTTACAATTGATGAACGATTATTAAATAGTACTATTAACTACCATCTATAGTTTGTATTAGCTGTATTTTCCCCATATACCACACTATTATTCCCACCTTGTATTAGTGTCTTACATTTATTATAATTTACAAAGAAACATTCTTATACTTGTGCTATGACTACAGTCCATCATCTACAATAGGATTTACTGTGTGATACAGTCCTATGTTTTATCATGTAATCTTTATTCTGATAACATATATGGCCCAAAGTTTCCCCTTTTAACCACATTCACCAATATGTCAGTGCTGTTAATCACACTCACAGTAATGCACATTTTTTATAACCATCCATTTCCACATCTTTACAATCAACTTAAATAGAAATTCTGTACATATTAAGCATTAAGTCCACATTCCCTAACCCCAATCTGTTCCCTGGTAAACTGTATTCTAAATTCTAACTCTATGAGTTTGCTTATTCGAATCAGTTCGTGTAAGTGAAATAATAAAATATTTGTCCTTTTCTATCAGGTTTATTTCCCTCAGCATAATTTCTTCAAGTTTATACATGTTCTTTCATAATTCAGAGCTTCATTTCTTTTTAGGCTGAACAATATTCCATTGTATGCATATACTACATTTTGTTTATCCATTTATTGGATTATGGACACCTGAGTTGCTTCCATCTTTGGAAAATGGCGAGTAATGCCACTGTGAATATTGGAGTGTAAGTATCTGTTAGAGCCCCTGCTTTCAATTCTTTTGGGTATATACCTAGTAGTGGAAATTGGTGGGTCGTATGGCACATCTAAATATAGATGTGCCATCAGGTCTATATTTAGATGTGCCATACGACCTGAGGAATGCCTAAGCTGCCTGAGGAATTGCCAAACTGTCTTCCATAGTGGAGGCACCATTTTACACTTCCCCCAGCAATAAATGAGTGTTCCTATTTCTCCACATCCTCTCCAACACTCGCTGTTTTCTGTTTTCATAATAGTGGCCATTTTAGTAAGTGTGAAATGATATCTCCTTGTGGGTTTGATTTGCCTTTCCTTACTAGCTATTGATGTTGAGCATCTTTTCTTGTACTTTGTAGCCATTTGTATTTCCACTTTGGAAAAATGGCTATTCAAGTCTTTTGCCCATTTTTGAACTGGATTGTTTGTCTTTTTTACTGTTGAGTTGTAAGATTTCTTTATATATTCTGGATATTAAATCTTATCCAACGTATGTTTTCCAATATTTTCTCCCATTGATTAGGTCCATAATAAACTCCTTTAATGCACAATTTTAATTTTGAGGAGGTCTCATTCATCTATTTTTTTTCCTGTTGTCTGTGCTCTGGGTGTGAAGTCCAAGAGCCCACTGCCTACCACAAGATCTTGACGATGCTTCCCTGCATTTTCTAGAAGTTTTATAGTCCTGGTTCTTATATTTAGGACTTTGATCCATTTTGAGTTAGATTTTGTATATGGTGGGATATGGGTTCTCTTTTATCCCTTTTCATATGGATGTCCAGTTCTCTCAGCACCATTTGTTGAAGAGACTATTCTTTCTCCATTGACCAGAGTTGGCAGCCTTGTCAAAAATCAGTTGGCCATAGATATGAGGGTCTATTTCTGAACTTTCAATTGCATTCCATTGATAAAATCATCTATCATTGGGCAAAAACATGCAGTTTGGACCACTGTAGCTTTTATTTTTTTTTAATTTATATTAATTTTTAAATAATATACTTTTAAATAATATACTTTAAAGTCAGGAAGTATGAGTACTTCACCTTCATTCTTCTTCTTCAAGATGGGTTGGGCTATTCAGGGCCCTTCACCCTTCCACATAAATTTTATTTAGAAGTGGAAAATTGGCTTTTCCATTTCTGCAAAGTAGGCTGTCAGAACTTTGACTGGGATTGCATTGAATCTGTAAATATTTTTGGATAGAATTGACATCGTAAGAATATTTAGTCTTCTAGTACATGAGCTCAGAATGCCCTTCCATTCATTTAGGTCTTCTTTGATTGAGTTTTAGCAACATTTTTTAGTTTTCTGTGTACAAATCCTTTACATCCTCGCTTAAATTTATTTGTAGGTATTTGGTTCTTATAGCTGCAAGTGTAAATAGATTTTTATCTTGCTTTCCTCATCAAATTTTTCATTACTGGTGAACAGAAAGTTTGAACTTTACATGTCAATCTTGCACCCTGCCATTTTGTTGAAATTTGTTATTGGTTCTAGTAGGTTTATTGTAGATTTTTCAGAACTTTATATAGGATCATATTATCTGTACTTACTGAAAGTTTAAAGTTTTCTTCTCCAAAGAGAATATGCCTTTAATTTTTTTTCTTTTGCTTAACTACTCTAGCTAGAACTTCCAGTGCAATAGAATAATGGTGGTGACAGAGGGTATCCTTATCTTGTGCCAGATCCCAGAGGGAAAGCTTTCAGATTTTCACCATTGATCATGACATTAGCTGTGTTTTTTACTATTCCTATTTTTAAAAGTGTTTTTATCAAACAAGGATGTTGAATTTTGTCAAATGCCTTTTCTCCATCAGCAGAGATGTGGTTTTCCTCTTCATTTTGTTAATGTAGTGTGTTAAATTAATTTATTTTTGGTTGTACCACTCTTGCATACATAGGATAAAAGTCCCACTTGATCATATACCTCTTTTAATAGGCTGGTAGATTTGATTTGCAAGTATTGTGTTAGGATTTTTGCATGTATATTCACAAGATAAACTGGTTTGTAATTTTCTTTTCTTGAGGTATCTTTTTCTGCCTTTGGTAATAGGGTAATGTTTGCCTCATAGAATAAATGAAGTAATGTTCCCTTTTCTTCAAACTTTTTTTTAATTGAGCAGGATAGGTATTAATTCTTGTAATAATTTGTAGAATTCACTTGTTAATCCTTCTGAAACTGGGTTTTACTTTGCTGAGTGGTGTTTGAGTCAATATCTTTACTTATAATTCATCTGTTGGTGTCTTCTTTTTTTCTGTTCCATCTAGCTATCTTGATTAGTTAACTCTGTCAGTTTCTCTTTCTCGTCTAGGATTTATTGTTGATTGGCTTTGTGTTAAGACTTTTCTTTGATGCTTGGTCTACTAATCTAGACATTTAGAATAGCCCTTGTTTAACTGATCAGATTTTCTCAGTTCCTCCTTATCTGATTCTTACCCAGGACATGCCATACATTTTTTAGGATATATAAGAATATATAATATATAAGTGAATATATAGTCACTTTTTGTGCAACGGTTTCACCTCAGAAGAAAATTTCCTTTCATTTGTTCCTGCCCCAGGAATCTTAATCTGTTCTGTTTGTTTTGTGAAGAGTATTCTTCCCAGCTCTTATAATTTGTTTAAATTCCCTCCGTCACTCAGTGGTGCTCCATTTTCCTTACACTTTTCAGTTCTGGGACCCTCCCTTCTTAGAGCAGTTTCCACTTGACCAACCCCCTTTTTTCCTGCAAAGCTTTTCAGCGTCTGATGTTTTCCTTGTTAGAGTGTATTACCCCATGGAGCCAGATGGAATCAATCCATAAAGATGGGTCACTCCTGAAAAGTCCATTTTGCATTTAGGTGGTGCTACCAACAGAAATTGTGTTGAGGGAGCCACATCCCTTTCCAGTCACAGTTCTCCTGTGGTCTCTCTCTCTTCCCACCCTCTTTCTCCAGGGTCTCTTTTATATCCAACAATACTCAGCAGCTTGTGTTCCACTTTGGGTCTCTGTGTACTTGGGTCCCTTTGAGTGGATTTGCATGGGGTTCTAACAAACTGCTGTGATACTATAGTCCATTTTCCTGCTAGGAGGAGTGAGGGATACAGACTCCTGACTCTGTACAATTCCCAAACTACATGAGACTGAATGAGATGGAGGAAAGAGGACAGGCAGTCTGGAATGGAAGTTTCCCACTGTGTATTTCTCCTTTTTTCTTATTCAGTGTTTGTGAAATCCTTCTCCAGCCTCTACCATCCTCCAGAGTTCTTAGCAAGATTCAGATTTACTTTCTGAGCCTCTTAAGAAGTTTTTTTCAGAGGGTGGTTTATGTCGCCATGTTAGTGACATCACGCCACCATTTTAAACTTTTACCTTTTTATTTCTCTGTGTTTGTTGCATATTTTAAATTTATTTTATCTTGATATATATGCTTAATATCTTTAAACTACTGTATTAGTTTCCTTTTGCTGCTATAACAAATCATTGCCAACTTGGTGGCCTAAAACAACACAAATCTTACCTTACAATTTTGTAGATCCAAAATAGATCTCACTGAATTAATATCAAGTTGTTACCAGTGCTGCCTTCTTTTCTGACACTCTAAGAAAGTGTCTTTTTCTTTCCTTTTTCCAATTTCTAGAGCCTGTGCAGGTTCCTTGACCAATGGAAACCATTTTCAAAAGTAGCAGTGGATTGTCTAGACTTTCTCTTGTTGCATCACTCTGAAATTGATCACCACATTGTCTCCTATCATTTATTAGGACTCTTGTAATTATATTGCCCCCCTGCCCTGGTAATCCAGTAATGCCTTCATCTCAAATAAAGCTGAACAGCAATGTTAATTTTCCACTTGCAACCTTAATTCTGACTCACCATGTGTGCTAGTTTCCTGGGACCCTTAAGCAAATACCAGGAATGGTTTGGCTTAAACAATGGGAGTTTACTAACTCAAAGTACTGAGGACTGGAAGATGTTCAAATCAAGGCATGATCAAGGTGATGCTTTCTTCCCAAAGACTGTGATATTCTGAAGCTGACTGCTGGTGATCCTTGATTCCTCTGTCACTTGGCAAGACATGTGGTTGCATCTTCTGGTCTGTTCCTTCTCTTCCAGGTTTTGTTTCAGCTTCTTGCTACCTTTGGCTTTCTCTCTCTCCATCTGAATTTCATATGCTTATAAAAGACATCAGTAATAGGATTAAGACACATCCTAATTGAAGTGAGACACACCTAGCTGAAGCAACTTCATCAAATGGTCCTACTTTAAATGGGTCCATACCCACAGGGAAGGATTTGATTTAAGAACATGTTTTACTTGGGTATACACAGTTTCAATCACCACTCTATGTCACATTTATTCACAGGTTCTGGGGATTAAGATTAGGATGTCTTTTGGAGGCCATTATTCAGCCTACAACAGCTACCATAAACTATTTGTGGACTGAAGTATGATAGGCAGATGTATGAAATAATAAAAAAATATACATAATGTTCTATTGAGTAGATAATTTATCACCTTATATTGATTATAAGTCTGTAGGCAGAATATTTTAACATTGTATGCATTCAGTGTCTGGAACAGACTTATCTACAGCTGATTTTCAGTAAAAAATTGTCAATGAATGTAAGCAATATTCTATTCCCATAATTATATAGACAACTCAACTAAGATATTATATATTATAAATTCCATTGTCTAAAATTCTTTAATATATATATGCCATATTATATTTTCTATCATTAAAGATATTGTCACCAATAACAAGCAACAATAAAAAATGTGAGTTTATTGGAAGAGAAACTGTTTAAATAGAGAGATCTCAAACCAAAGCCAGAGTCTCAAGTAATTAGTAAGTTACATTGGCTTATGAAGGCAATTAAGAAATTTCCAAAGGGAAGTTACAGTAATTGGTATTTAAAGTCCTTATTGTAAATGAGGGTTTTACAAAGCCAGAAATGATCATAGATTAGTTTTTATAACACACATGTTTATTTCTGATATGTTATTCCTACTAGACTGAAACCAGCTTATTTCCAATTGTTGCTTAAACTTCAGCTTATGCAGGGTAGATACCATTTTTTTTAGAAAGCCCTACTTTTGAAAAAAGTCTCTTTCACTTCTCAGAAAGGGGGTACTCCCAAACTGCTGAGATAGTCAGTCATTTCATTTTACTTAACAATCTCCCCTTTTGGTCATTGCTGCAAAATCTCATTAAGGACTTACCAAAGCCCTCTGATCATCACCATTGATCTTTCTCTTTGTCAGTCAGTTGCAGTGGACTTAATTTTACCTTTTTCCTCCTTATCTTGGCCCTGGTTTTCTTTTCTTGATTGAGGTGTGTTAGGTGGCTTTTTATTTTTATTTTTTTTATTTCTTCTTTCTGTTGTGTTGGGTGGCATTTTAATTACACTTAAGAATCCTAGAATCAGGGTTTACTTAGTCATTGAAAAGGACAGTGGTCATGGCTCAGTTTCTGTGGCAGGGAGTTCATCATTAAGCTCATTTTTATTTTTCGTCTCAGTCTATAGGTAAAATATTTATCTTATCTCTGTAATATTTTGATAAACATTTAAGTGGAACCAAAGATTCACAGTATATGAATTGTGTTTATAGCTTGTCAAACCAAAGAGTCACTTCATGTTGAACAATACATGTGACATTTAAATATTTCATAGTCAGTTTCAGTATGCTGTAAAATCATGTAATTGGGAGCTTATTGTCCCTTCATTCTATTTAACTTTTCAGAGCCCATTTGTTCTGATCTCCCCACTAAAATTAGCTGTTTTTGCAAGGCGGGAGGATGTTTGTTTAATCAGGATATTTTATGGGGAAAAAATATGACAAGTAAAGCTAAATAAAACAAGTTCCCCCGATATAACTCTTAAATGGTGTTCTAGAGCTCATCAAATTAATCATCCATTCCTGAAAATAAATCAGTCCAGGAGAGCATGTGTCTTTCCTAGGAGTAAAACACCTTCAGTTGGCTTTAATTTGATCAGTGTTAGTTTCTGTGATTCTAAAGAGTGTATATAAAAGCAGCATTTATCATCTATTAAGGCCCAGGTACAACGTAGGTTGTTGTCAGTAGATTTAATGTTTCTATCTTTTGTATTACCAATTCGGCCAAACTGCCTGTTGTGTCTGAAGTTCCTGGATCATAGTTAAGGTATAGTTAAAAGACAATTCAGTGATCTTGCTAATGTTTCTTATTTTTTTCTCTAATTTTTGACTATTTTAAACAGAGAAAATTGTTCCAACGAGGAGAGAAGGTTGATAGCTCAATTATCTAAAAGGTTATAATTTCTTTTTACTTGATGTACAAAAGACCCAAGGTTCAAAATGTGGCTAGCATTTAGAGTCTTTAGGAGTTGGAGTTTGGGAGCCCAAAATTTCACTCCACAAAGTTCTTGCTGATTTGGGGGTGGCATTGGGTAAAGACTGCTTCCACAACGCAATTATAATCCTGTTCTTTTGAACAACACTGATGGGTTTTAGTTTGAGTTTACATTTGGACAGTTTAAATTTGTATTAAGTTTGGCCAAGGTCAGAGCAAAATGGTACATCTAAATTAATGTGGCATCTAAATTAGAAGTGGCAAAGGGCTCGCCAAAGCGTGCATGGTTTTCTACAACAAGGGACAGGGGCTAATAGGTTGCAACATCAGATATGGGTAAGATTTCCTGTAATAATGTTTGTTATGAGATTTCATTGAAGCTAAATAGTGAGTTCACTTTTTTGGTGTGATTTAGTTGTCCTAAAAAATTTCATTAGTTTAGTTACCTAAAATTTACAAGGGATGTTTATTTTCAGTTTCATTGAAAGGAAAAAAGGAAAAATATATATAATTATTATATAATTAAGTGAAACATGCACCAAAAGGTGCATATCAAAAAGAATAACTTACTGGCAAAAACTGAAGTTCTAAATGTTTGGTTTTGATGATATTATGACAAATACAGCAATAAAAAGAGTTGTTGCTGAGTTATATCTCTATTGGTTGTACATGATGATGAATAGCCTAAACTGTGATAATCAAATACTGAAGATCAACAGAATCATTTTGGAAATGAGGAAAATGTATACAAGTAGGGCTTTGAAAAGGAAAAATAAATCTTATAGCAATATTTTTTATTAGCACTATAAGAACTAAGTAAGAAAATAAGAGTCCAATAAATTCTTGTTCTGTGATCTTAGATAGAAACTACCTTGTGCCATCATCTTCTTAGTCCATGATCTTGGGAAAGCTGTACACGTTTGTAGCCTTCGCTTCTCTCTCTCTCTCTCTCTCTTTTTTCAGTCACTTTTAATTTTGTATCAGTCCCAGTCTCACATAATGACTCTGGGAGAGGCTCCCATTTTAGCTGGGAGACAGGAATCCAGTGGTCTATATCCTGCAATTTAACAGCAGTCTGAAAAGTTAACAAAACCTGATAAGTTCCTTTCTGGTGGCACTCGAGGCAGGTTCTTCATTGATGGTTTTTCAAAAACATTGTAGGGCAAATGGTTTGGTGGTAGAGGATCTCTAAAAACCCTATAGGACCTTTTGAATCTAACTTTCAGAATATTACATTCCTCCCTTACAATATTGAGAATGTCCTGTTTGTCTATGTTTGGGTTACTCGGGGAAATCCTATGACCCAGGTTCATAGAACATCTGATGACAATTTCGTAAGGGATCAGGGTTTGTCAGAAGTTATAAATCTTATAGCCATTATTGCCAGTGGCAGGACTCTGGGCCAAGGTAAGTCTAGAGTCTGAAAATGTTGCCGCCTTGAGTTTAAGATGCCATTTATTCTTTCAAACTTCACAGAGAATGAAGGATGGTAAGGACAATGTGTGCTGATGACAGGGATGACTTGGAAAATTCCTGTAGTTATTTGACCAATGAAATGAATGTCACAATTACAAGACAACTCAGAGGGAACTCCCTAAGTGGGAAACATATTTTATAATAGTTTTGTGTCTACTGTGAATTCATCTGCCCCCATCCAGAGAACATACAAAGCATTACCAGTACCTAACTGTATCTCATGGATCGAGGCAGTTGAGTAAAGTCCACCTACCAGAATTCAAATGTCTTTATGGGGGGGATCTCACATTCCAGGTGCCACTTTAATCCTTTTTTTCTGGGATATAAGTGAGGCAGGTACAGCAGTGACTATAAATTTTTCTGAAACCCTGGTCGAAATTTCCCCATCAATATTTGGCCTAAACTTCTTTCAATTTTATACTGTATGATGGATTATTTCATGTAAGCTTCTGTTTTGAGGTTCTTTTAAGGATTCTGAGATGACCAGGCAGCCACCTGGGCCTTCCCAGAATCCAGTTTAGAATTTATTTTGTATCCTTGTTGTCGCCAATCACTGTTTCTCAAATTTAGAAGCTGACAATTGATGTTCAGCCAATTCTTTTATGGTGATTTTGTTTTCTGCCAATTATTTCTGACTAGTCTTATGAGGGACTTTATTTGTGAGACAAAGTTTTTTGGTTGGCTTAATTTGTTAAGCTGCTCATTTCACATAATGATCAGCTAATGTATTTCCCTTATATTCTGGCTCAGTTTTGTGCATGCATGCCTCTATTTTTTTATGGATATTTTTCAGGTAATAATGTTGCTTCTAAAATTCAGCTACTTGTTTACCATTTTTTACTGGGGCTTCTGATGAGGTCAGGAAACTCTGTTGTTTCTGTAACATTTCAAAATCATGAACTATTCCAAATTCTTCACACTCTCAATATAAATATTGGCAGTTTTCTTTTTTGCTAGATGACAGGGTCTAGTTAAAGCTTTTAATTCAGTTTGTTGAACTAAGTTGAGGTCAGAAGTTGATTGGTTTTCAATTAAGTCCATAATAGTGGTCACTATATAACCTGATGATATTTTCCTGTTTCTATCTTAAGATAAGATTAATTTACAAAAAAATATTAAGTCTGGGATTTTCAAAGGGATTTTTTTGTAGATATGGTTGTGGGGAAAAATGAAAAACAACCTTTTCATAATCATGGGTTTTTCCTTCTTTAGGTAAGGGCAAGTGCATTGCAAGGTTTAAAACATTGTGGCATAGTGATATTTAGAGTTGAAAGCAATAATATTACAAAGTAAATCAATTTACTAGCTGACATGTGCTGTTTCCCCTAAAATTAAAAACTGATGGGCAATGTGTGATACTTGTAATTGTAAGGTGGGCTTTGGACTAAGTCAGTTGATGTCTCAACTAATTTGGTAGGAGCAGCTACTATCTTGAGACAAGTCAGGAATGCTCTTGCTAATTGAAGACTGCAGTAAGTTATAGATCTCTGTTGACCACCATGTTTCTAAATGAAAACCCCCAATGCTTAATTCTGATTTTAACACACAATCATGAAAAGGGTAGATTGTGATTTGGTAACCCTAAAGTTGGGGGTGGGATGCATTAAGGCTTCTTTTAATCGGGTAAAGGTCAATTAATGTTCTTTTCTTTTCATGGTAATGGGTCAGGACCTGAGGTTTTATTGAATTCATATAGAGGATCAGCTAGCTGAGAGAAATTTGAGACCCACTGGCTGGTCTAGGTGGAGACAAACAGATACTGACTATCAGAATGAAGAGATATACTGAAAAAGTCCAAACAGTGACCAGTCACTGGATAAATAGGTTCTCATTCATTGTTGGTGAAAATGGACAATAGTGTAGACATGTGGAAAACAGTTTGTCAGTTTCTTGGAAAGTTAAGTATAGAATTACCTTATGGGCCAGCAATCTTACTTCCTAGTATATACCCAAAGAATTGAAAGCAAGGACATAAAAAGATTCTTGCCCACCAATGTTTACAGCAGCATTATTAAAAGTAACTAAAAGAAGTAAGCAACCTAAGGGTCCATCAAAAAATGATTGGAATTTCTCTCTCTCTCTCTCTCTCTCTCTCTCTCTATATATATATATATATATATTTCTATCTATCTAGTAATAGATCTATAGATAGATATATACAGATATATACATACACACACACACAAACACACATGCTTGCACATTTGTACAATGAAATATGTTTTAGTTTGCTAGGATGCCAAAAGTAATATGCTAGAAATGGGTTGGCTTTTCCAATGGGAATTTAGTAGCTTACAAGTTTACAGTGTTGTGGCTGAGAAAAATGTCCAAATCAAGACAGTATCAGGTAATGCTTTCTTTCTGAAGACTGGCTGCTGGTGATCCTGGGCTCCTTTGTCACAACGTTAAGGTACATAGCACCATCTGCTGGTCTCTTCCTTCTCTTCCAGTTTCTTTGTTTATAGCTTCTTGTTTCCAAGGTTTTCTCTCTCTTTGCCCTAATTTCATTCTCTTATAAAAGATTACATTAAGATGATTAAGACCCTCCTTGAATGAGATGAGCCACATCTTAACTTATGATCCTACTAACCAAAAGATCTTACTTGAAATGGGTCCATAACCACAGGAATGGATTAGCTTTTTTTTTTTTTTTTTTTTTTAAGAGAGAGGGAGGAAGGGAAGGAAAGACAGAGAAGGAAGGAAGGAAGGGAGGAAGAAAGGGAAACATCTTTAAACATTTTCTTGTTTTATTATATTTTGTTTGTTTGTTTGTTTTTTACATGGGCTGGGGCCGGGAATCGAACCGGGGTCCTCCGGCACGGCAGGCAAGCACTCTTGCCCGCTGAGCCACCGCGGCCCGCCCTGGATTAGCTTTAAGACTATACTTTTGTGGCATCCATACAGCTTCAACCCATCAGAGATATTATTCACTCATGAAAAGAATGAAGTTCTGATACATGCAACTACATAGATGAACTGTGAAGACATCATGTTGAGTGGAATAGGCCAAACACAAAAGAACAAACACTGTTTTAGGTCACTGATGTGAAATAATTAGCATAAGGAAAGTTCATAGAGTCAGAAACTAGAATTTGCTAGCTTACCAGTGGCTGGGATAAGGGTAGGGAATGGGGTGTTTATGCCTAAATGATCCACAATTTCTATTTGGGGCAATGGAAAATTTGAGTAGTGGACAATGCTGATGGTAGCATAACAAAGTGAATGTAATTAACACCACTGAATTATGCATTTGAGTGCGTAAAAGGTGAAATATATATATATATATAATATACACAGACACATATATATATATTATATATAGAATAAACTCTGTACACAACAATGAACCTTAGTGTTAAATATTGATTATAGTTAAAAATACAATTATGATAATATTCCTTCATCAATTTTACCAAAAATACCACACTAATGCAAAGTATTAATAATGAGGAGAGAGTATATGGGAACTTATATTCTTTGCATTACTGTTCTGCAACATCTATAACTTCTTTAATATACAAATATTAAGAAATCAGTAACTGTGTACCATCTAGTATTTGTTGGAATCTGGGCTAGTAATGTATTATATTGGGTAAATACATTGAAGATGTCAAGGAATTACTATTTTATTTATTGCTCTGAGATCTTGTACAAAACAGAGCCTTGTCCATTGTTTTTTTTGACAGGGATTATGGGGGTATTGCAAGGGCTAGTGAAAAGTATAACAGGACCCTTACTTATTAACTCCTCAGCAATAGGAGTTACTTCATCTACTGCTTTTGACTCAGTAAGATATTAGGGCAATTTAGATAAATATTTGGAAGAGCCATTTGTGTTTTTAGAGGATCAGCGCTTTTGATGTGTCCCAAATAGTTGTATTTATTGCTGTTTTGGTTTGCTAATGCTGCTAGAATGCAGTATGCTAGAAATAGAATGCTTTTATAAAGGAGATTTATTAAGTTACAAGTTTACAGTTCTAAGGCCATAAAATTACCCAAACTAAAGCAGCCAGTAAAAGACCCCTTGACTCCCAAGAAAATCCAATGTCTGTCACATTGGAAGGTATGTGGTTGGCATCCCCTTGTCCTTTGCTCCCAGTTCTGTTGCTTCCAGCTTCTAATTCCAGTGGCTTCTTCTCTGTCTGTGGGCCTTCACTTAGCTTTTCTGGGGCAAAACTTTGGGTTTCATCTCTTAACTTAACATTTCCCAGGGCCAGAGATTTCTGCTTTTCAGGTTCTGGCTATTTCTGTGAGTGCTTGCTTAGAACCTGGGCTTTTTCTGTCTTGATTTCCAAATGTCTGTGTCTGTGTCAGCTCTGTACTGTTTCTCTCTCTGTGAGCTCTCTTAAAGACTCCTGTAAACTAATTAAGACTCACCTTGAAAGGGCAGAGTCACATCTACCTAATCAAAGGGTCATACCCACCATTGGGCATGTCACGTCTCTATGGAAACAACCTATAAATTAAGTCCTGCCCTATAATATTAGATCAGAATTAAAAGAATATGGCTGACCTATCAAAATCAGATTAGGATTAAAAGAACATGGTTTTTCTGGGGTCCAAAACAGTTCCAAACCTGCACATTTGCCCAAAGACATTTTGGTACTCCTAAAAGAAGAGTGAAAATTAGTTAAAGGATTTTTGCAGGAAAGTCTAATGCAATTTATGCCATGCATATTGACTTTGAGTGATCTGGAATTTCTGACATTATTCCCTATGGTTTGAAATTTAATTTAAAATTCGATTTTATGAGGAGATTTCTTCCCCAAAGATTTTCTGGAGACATCTCACAAGGCAGATAGGAATGTTCACCATTTAGTGGCCTTATTATTGTATTAAGATATTTTGATAATGGACCTTTTGGATTGTTTTGATTAAGCCTAACATTGAAATTATTTTGTTAAATATTTAACAAATATTAAATTTATTAAATTTAAGAGGTTGTGAAATTGTAAATTGGATTTATTGTTGACATAGTGGCTCTGGCATAAATTAAGACCAAACAATAATGTTTTCCATAGCCGACAAGGTTGTTTCTCCCTATGAAATCAGCGGAAGCAACCTGTTAATTCTCTCCTTGGAATCCTGTCATCAGGTGGGCAGCGGCTGTGTCTTCCACTTTAATAGGGGGCATTTCTTTCTCTAATGTCCTTGCTGTCTACAATAATGACAGACATTTTTTAATCAACTAAGGACCTGGATTGTTTAGGATGTGTTTTGCCATTTAATGGCTGTAGATGTTGAACTTTAGAGTCATGAGATTTCTAGCCCTTTGAGCATGTTTATGCACTAATGTTCTTCCAAAATGCTCAGCCATGTGTTCAAATCTGAGATAGGTGCAGTTTCTTATTCTAATTTATACTTTTTCACTAGGTCACTTAATTTGGGTTTTAGGCCATTCTCAAAATGACTAGAAAACACTGTTCCTGTTTCTCCATTTATTTTGAGACCTGAATGTTGAAAAAAGATATTTTCTAATCTTTCCCTATGTATATATATATAATTTTGAAGTAGTTCTTGCAAGAACTTATTTATATTTCTAGTGTTAATCAGTGGGACACATAGGTCTATACAACCCCTTTCAATCTTGTTCACCTTCATTATGGTATTACTTATAGACCCACTAGAGAACCGCATTCACTTCCATCTATTCCCTTACATTGCAGTTCAACCTCATTATCTAACTATTCACCCATCTCTAGCTTCTATGTGTCTCTAAGTCCCCTATATTCTGTATTGTAAGCCTCTGATTTGATCTTTACCATGGTAATAAAAGTGAAATCATACAGTATCTATCCTTTTTATCTATCCTTTTGTGTTGTTTATTTCACTTAGCATTATGTCCTCAAAGGCTCATCCATCTTGTCATGTGCTTCAGGACATCATTTCATCCTACTGCTGTATAATATTCCATTGTATGTATATACCACATTTTGTTAATTCACTTGTCTGTTGATAGGCAATTCATTTGTTTCCATTTTTTGGTAATTGTGAATAATGCTGCTACATACATCAGTATGCAAATGTCTGTTTGTGTCACTGCTTTCAGCTCCTCTGGGTATATACCAAGTAGTGCTATTGCTGAGTCATAGGGCAATTCAATATTTAGTTTCTTAAGGAACTGCCAAACTGTCTTCCCTAGCTACTGTACCATTATATATTCCCACCAGCAGTGCATAAGTGCCCCAATTTTTCCAAAATCTCTCCAACATTTATAGCTTCCTGCTTGTTTAATAACAGCCATCTTTATAGGTATGAAGTGGTATCTCATTGTAGTCTTGATCTGCATTTCCTTTATAGCCAATGAAACTTAACATCTCTTCAAGTACGGTTGAGCCATCTGTATTTGCTCTTCAGAAAAATGCCTATTAATATCTTCAGCCCATTTTACAATTGGGTTGTTTGTCCTTTTGTTGTTGAGTTGTATGATTTCTTTATGTATATAGGATATCAACCTTTGTCTGATATGTGATTTTCAAATATTTTCTCCCATTGAGTTGGCTGCCTCTTCACCTTTTTGACAAGGTCTTTTGAGATACAGAAGCATTTGATTTTGAGGAGTTCCCATTTATCTATTTTTTCTTTTGTTACTTGAACTTGAGGTGTAAAGTTTAGGAAGCTACCTTCTATTACTAAGTCTTATTATATTTCCCTACATCTTCATCTGGAAGCTTATGGGGCTAGTTCTTATATTTAGGTGTTTGATCCACTTTGAGATAATTTTTGTATAGGGTTTAAGGTAAGGGTCCTCTTTCATTCTTTTGGCTATTGATATCCAGTTCTACCATGTCCATTTATTGAACAGACCTATTTTGTCCCAGTTCAGTTGACTTGGGAGCCTTGGCAACAGTCAGTTGACCATAGATTTGGTGGTCTATTTCTGTGCTCTCGATTTGATTCCATTGGTCAGTACTTCTATCTTTGTGCCAGTACCATGCTGTTTTGGCCACTGTGGCTTTATAATGAGTGTTTATAATGAGTGTTAAAGTGAGGAAAATTCTCCCAATTTCTTTTTTAGGATGCTTTAGCTATTCAGTGTCTCTTTTCCTTCCAGATGAATTCGGTAACTGGCTTTTCCAAGTCTTCAATGTAGGCTGGTGGAATTTTGATGACACTGTGTTGAATCTGTGGGTCAATTTGGGTAGAATTGACATCTTAACTATATTTAATCTTCCTATCTATGAGCATGGAATGTCTTTCCACCTAGTTAGATCATTTTTGCTTTCTTTTAGCAATATTATATAGTTTTCTGTATACAAGTCCTTTACGTCCCTAGTTAAGTTCATTCCTAAGTAATTGATTTTTTTAGTTGCTATTTTGAATAGAATTTTTTCCTTAACTGATTCCCAGGTTAGATCATTGTTTATGTATAGAAATATAATGATTTTTTTCACATTAATTTTATATCCTGCCACCTTGCTGAATTTATTAGGTCAAGTAACTTTGTTGTAGATTTCTCACAATTTTCCAAGTATAGTATCATGTCACCTGCAAATAATGAAAGTTTTCCTTCTTCCTTTCCAATTTGCATGTCTTTATTTCTTTGTCCTGCCTGGTTGCTCTAGCTAGAAATTCTAGTACAATGTTGAATAATAGTGGTGACAGAGGGCCTCCATGCTCATTCTTGATCTTAGGGGGAAAGCTTTCAGTCTCTCTCCACTGAGCATGATGCTGGCTATCGGTTTTTCATGTATACCCTTTATCATATTGAGGGAGTTACCTTTGATTCCTATCTTTTGAAGTGTTTTTTTAAAAAAAAGGATGTTTTTCAGCATCAATTGAAATGATCATGTGATCTTTCCCTTTCAATTTTTTAATGTGCTGTATTACATTAATTGATTTTCTTGTGTTGAACCATGCTTACATCCTGGTACAAACCCCACTTGGTTGTGGCATATAATTTTTTTAATGTGTTGTTGGATTTGATTTGCTAGTATTTTATTGAGAATTTTTGCATTTATGCTCATTAGAGAGAATGGCCTATGTCTTCCTTTCTTATAGCATCTTTACCTGGTTTGGATATTAAAATGATATTAGCTTCATAAAATGAGTTAGGTAGAATTCCTTTTTCCTCAATTTTTTGGAAAATTTGAGTAAGATTGATGTTAATTCTTTTTTGGAATGTTTGATAAAATTCCCCTGTGAAGCCATCTGGCCCTAGGATTTAAGTTGTAGGAAGATTTCGAATGACTGATTGAATTTCTTTGTGATTGGTTTGTTGAGATCTTCTATTTTCTCCCAAGTCAGTGTAGCTTATTTATGGGTTTCCAGGAATTTGTCCATTTCATCTGTGTTGTCTAGTTTGATGGCATACAGTTGTTCATAGTATCCTCTTATGATTTTTTAAATTATTTTTTCAGGTTCTGTCGTCACATACCCTTCTAATTTCTGATTTTGTTTATTAGCATCCTGTCTTGTTTTTTCTTTGTCAGTCTTGCTGGTGGCCCATTAATTTCATTGATTTTCTCAAAGAACTGACTTCTGGTTTTATTGATTCTTTCTTTTGTTCTCCCATTCATTTAACTTTGCTTTAATCTTTGTTATTTCTCTTCTTCTATTTGCTTTGGGGTTAGTTTGCTGTTCTTTCTCACATTCCTCCAGGTGAGCAGTTAAACCCTTGACTTTTGCTCTTTCTTGTTTTTGAATATAGGCATTTTAGGGCAATAAATATCCCTCTGAGCACAGCCTTTCCTGCATCCCATAAGTTCTGTTATGTTGTATTCTCATTTTCATTCATCTCCAGACAGCTATTGATTTCTCTAGAAATTTCTTCTTGGACCCGCCTGGTTATTTATGAGTGTGTTATTTAATCTCCATATATTTGTGAAAGTTCTCGTCCTTTGGTATTTATTGATATTCAGCTTCATCCCATTGTGATCAGAGAAAGTGCTTTGAATAATTTCAATATTTTTAAATGTATAAAGGCCTTTTTTGTGCCTCAGTATATGATCTATCCTGGAGATTGTTCCATGAGCACTAGAGAAAAATGCATATCCTGGTGTTTTGGGTGTAATGATCTATATATGTCTGTTAGGTCTATTTCATATAACAAGTTGTTTAACTTCTCTATTTCATTGTTGATCTTCTGTCTAGTTGTTCTATCTATAGAGGAGAGTGGTGTGTTGAAGTCTCCTACTATTATTGTTGAAACATCTATTGCTCCCTTCAGTTTTGCCAATGTCTGTCTCATGTACTTTTGAGTTCATTGATTTGGAGCATAAATATTTAGGATTGTTATTTATTGTTGATGAATTGTCCCTTCTATTAATATATAGTGTCCTTCTTTGTCTCTTATGATGTCTTTACACTTAAAGTCTATTTTGTATGATATCAGTATAGCTACTCCTGCTTTTTTTTTATTACAGCTGCATGGAATATCTTCTTCCATCTTTCACTGTCAATCTGTTTATATCCTTATGTCTAAGATGAGTCTCTTGTAAGCAGCATATAGCTGGAATGTATTTCTTAATCTACTCTGCCAATCTCTATCTTTTAATTGGTATTTTTAGTCTGTTAACATTCAAGGTTATTACTGAAAAGGCATTTCTTGGATCCGCCATCTTATCCTTTGGATTTTATTTGTCAGATCTATGTATTCTTTTCCCTATTTCTCTTTTTATCTTTTATGTTACCCTACCTTGTACTCTTCAATTCTGTGCCTTCCTCCAGAACTGTTTCTCCTTTTTTTTCCAACTGGAAGAACTTCCTTTAGTATTTCTTGTAGACCAGTCTCTTGTTGACAAATTCTTCCAGAATTTGTTTGTCTGTGAAAAATTTTATCTCTCCTTCACTTTTGAAGGACAGTTTGGCTGGGTGGAGAATTCTTGGCTGGAAGTTTTTCTTTTTCAGGATCTTAAATATATCATACCACAGTCTTCTTGCCTCCATAGTTCCAATTGAGTAGTCTGAACTCTCAGTCTTATGTTGTTACCCTTGTATGTAGTAGATGGTTTTTCTCTTGCCACTTTCAGGATTTTTTGTTTCTCTTCAACATTTGACAGACTGATTAGTATGTGTCTTGGGGAAGGTTCATTTGGATTTATCCTATTTGGAGTTCATTGAGCTTTTTTGACTTGCATATTTCTGTCCTTTATAAGGGTTGGGAAGTTGTCTCCCATTATAGCCTCAACAAATCTTCCTAGTCCTTTACTCTCTTCTCCATCTGGGACGCCAATGATTTTTATATTTGTGCACTTTGTTTTGTCCATCATTTCCCTGATATCCAATTCAAACTTTTCTATCTTTTTTGGCCATTTGCTGTTTTTAGTGTTTCAAATCAATTGTATTTCCTCTAATTCACTTATTCTTTTTTCCTCCTTTTCAAATCTTCTGCTGTGTGTCTCTAGTGTGTTTTTTATTTTGAATATGGCATCCTTAATCTCTGTGATATCTGCTATTTTTCTATTTATTCTTTCAAATTGCTCTTTATTCTCTTCTAGTGTCTTCTTGATCTCCTTTATATCATTAGCCATCTCATTTATTTTATTTAGTAGAGTTATATGAAAATCTTTGATTCATTGTTCCAACAGCTGTGTCTCCTCTGGTGTTTTAATTTGATCAATAGGCTGGGCTATATTTGCCTGCATCGTGATATCCTTAGTGATCTTCTGTTGTCTTTGTGGCATGCAAATATTATTATTCAGTAGTCTAAAGCCTTGCATTGGTGGCAAGGACGTGGAGCATGATGCAGGGCACTGGGAGGGACACAACAGTGCAGTGATGCATTGTGGCACAGGCATAGGCACAGGTTGCTATGTTGGTGCCTGGGAGCATGGGTACTCAATGGCAGGGAGGATGTGGCTGTGCTGGTGCTCAGGTCTTAGGGCAGGGCCCTGGTGTGCACTGGTCTAGGGCACAGGGCCCTTTGTACACAAGTGCAAAGTTCAGGGCAATTGGTCAGAGTTGCGCCTGCGTGGGCTGAGGGAAGATATGACCCTGCTGCACAAATTAGTGTTTGCCCAGAGCTGAGGGTTATGACTGGGGACTGTGCATAGGCAGAACTTTGGGAGGAGCATAAACTAATTTACACATGCACAAAGCTTGGGTGGGGGTAGGGTTGGGGTTTCCTGACTGTATGGGCTAGGGGTTGGGCATAGTGGGGGCTGGGGGCAGGTATATTCTGGGTATGGAGGTAAGGCCACAGCCTTTATGCACTGGCAACTGCCTACAGGGGGCAGGGAAGGGGAGGTAGTGCTTGGGAGGGAGGGGTAAGACTGCACTTTTGCAAGAGAACTGGGTTGGGCTGGGCAGGCATGCCAGCGCTTGGGGTGGGGGTGTGTTGTAGGTACACCTGCTAGAGGTTGGCAGGGTGTGGTGCTTGGAGTGCAAGGATGGGGGGTGGGTGACAGTGTTCAAGTGCGTGGGGTGTGGGGTGAGTTCCAGGTCATGGGGTTGCACTGGTGAGGGTAGCGCGTTCAAGCAACCTAGCTTGGGTTACTTCCTGCTCCCTGTCTCCCTGTCCGTGCACTCCTGAGGGTTTACACCAGCCAGACGGTCTCCAATTCTCTGCTTCTCAGTTCCTCAGCTTTTGCAACCAGGGTTTCCCTGAGCCTCTGTGTGACCAGGGGTCAGAAAAAGTCCTTTGGGCATTCTGCTTCTCACCTGCCGGTCTTCTTGTCACACACAGCAAACAGCCCTGAGGAGAAGCTGCTGCTTCTTGGCTCCCAATATTCTTTTACTGACTCATCCCTTTTGTGTTTGCAAGCTTGTATTATTGTCCAGTCTGTTTTTAATGGGAAATACTTTTGGGATTTTTCCTCATGACTGACTCCATGAATTCTTTTCATTCCATCTTTAGCATGTCAGGTCAGCAACTTCAAATTGTCACCAAGTGTCTTCAACTTACTGAGTTCCATCCAATTTTACATTCTGATGGACACATTAGCATGTGAAGAAGTTGGTGTAAGTCAGGGAGTCCTAGGTCATATGTCCCAATCAGGATTTTGTATTTTCCTATAAATTTAATCAGAATTTTCTTGAGTTCTGGGAAATCTTTTATAAAGGCATGAAGTTTAGCCCTGGTCCAGGATTTAAAATGAACAGTAACTAGTATATCAGATTCAGTAGATGATAAACTTTTTTTTTTTTTTTTTTTTTTGCATGAGCAGGCATCAGGAACCGAACCTAGGTCTTCAGCATGGCAGGCAAGAACTCTGCCACTGAGCCACTGTGGCCTGCCCTTGATGATATACTTTTTAAGGGTGGCTGGCTTACAAGTTATGAGAAACCAGGTGAAAATGGGCAGAAAGTGAACAGGGTTTGAGGGGCTGTAAGAGGTAGCAATAGGACTAGTGACAGGGTTTTAAAATTTTTTCCTCTACATGATTTAAAAAATCTTTTAAAGAGGCTATTTTTTAATCACTTTGTCTTCAGAAGTCTCTGAAAACCAATAAACAATGCCCCCACTCCTTTTGTCGAGTCTGAGAGCCTTTTTTTTTTTCAAGTGTACCTCTCAAATGTTCTAGTTTTCTCAACTGTTCCCCAAAGTGGCCATTGCAACTCAAATCATCCTTCATGAGATTTACCCATTTATCTAAAAACAAATACGAAATGGGCCCATAGTGAGGAAACATGTAGGTGGCAGCTGTTTTTGCCAGAGGAAAAGAGACATATTCAGATTTAGACTGAGAAGAGCTCATATTCAATCATAGGTTCCAAAAATGAAAATTAAAAGAAAAATGACTGTCCTAAGGCGTGTCAGAACATCTGTACTCTCCTCCACAGAATAAGGTACTCAACAAGAAGATGTCTGGACCAGGTCCAAACCAAGCCAAACCAAATCCAACAATAAACTTAAAGAGCTCAGAGCAAACAAGGCAGAACTCAGATCTTGGAGAAAATTGTCAACCTCTGTGGGTGGTGAGAAGGCAGCAGTCACAAGGAGCGTCAGATACTGATACCTGGTCCCTCACCAGCCATGGGGGCCACTGGAGGGCAGTCTCCTCTTGATTCCACTTCTGACACCATAAACTGTTATAAGAAACTGTGTGACAATAATAATCAATAATATGTGTTTGATGAAAAAGAGGCTATTCAAATATGGGGATCACAAATTGAAGTGTCTCAAGTGGTTAATAAGTTACATTGGCTTATAAAGGCAATTAAGAGATTTCCAAAGGGGAATATATAATAATTGTTTGCCATTAGATTCTGCATTATAGGGAGGGTTTTACCAAGTGGGGATTTTCATAGATTCGTTATTGGTAGACTTATTTCTTTATATTCTGATACTTCTGGCTTCTCTTCAGAACTGAAACCAGATTATTTCCAATTGTAGCTTAACCTTTAACTTTTGCAGAATACATTCTATTTTTTTGAAAGCTCTGCTTATATTTTTAACTTCTAAAAAAAGTTCCTGTCATGTCTTAGACAGGGGTCACTCCCAGCACGACCAAGGCAAGCAGCCATTATATTTTACTTAACACTGTAAATTATACTGGATTAGCTTTTCCTTTTGTATTTAATTTCCAGATCAACGTGAAGTAAACATTTCTGCAGTGTTTATCTATTCTAGCAGGCCTTATTTAAAAAATGAATTCATATTTTAGTAGCTCGCTCCTAGAATTTCTAGAAAACAAAGTATTAGAACAGTTGTTAAAGCAAAGAAAATTTCCCAGGATCTTAATGTGACAGTAAAAATGTACACAATGTAAACTTGATGTTAGTAGTTATTACATACTATATACTAAATAAAGTATTTGAAACTTATTCAGTTATTTTGACATTTGATTTTAATTAAAGTGGCAGGATTAGAATGACAGATCTCTCTTGTTGTTTTCCAGCCCTCTAGACCAATTTCAATAATTCTGGACTCTTAAAATTCTAAGTTCTTATCTGCTATTGTGATCTTTAAAAAATTATAAATAATAAAAAATATGAATCCCTGTATCTTCTATTATTATAACTGAGTGTAAAACTCAATAAAATATTCAGAATGGGAGAATATCAATAATTGATCAGTTTAAAGCAGTGGTACTCAAAAGTGGTTGCTTCAGAATCCCTAGGATCACATAAAAAAATCTCAATATCCAGGACACATTTTGGACAAGCAACACTGGAGTCAGATTCCAATATGCTGATAAGGTTGGGAACCACTGATACAGAGATTTTATAGTCATATCTCTGCAGTTGATTTGTTGCACAGTAGGACTTCAGCAACAAATAACAATCTATGTAGACAAATAGCTACAGAGAAACATTTATCTACTTATCTATTCTATATATTATCCTCAGCAAGGTTGTTGAAGTTAGAAATTCTAAATTTATTACTACCCCAAGGATACAGAAATTCACTTCCTCAGCATTTTTCCTTTATTTTTTGAATTATTACCTTTTTACTCCAAGAACAGTGCCTAAAGATTCATGCCTAAGTCCTATTGCAATTTATTTCACATTATTGCACCATTTAACAAATTAATCAGAAGTTCTTTATTTACCAATGTGCTTGTAACTTACACATTTTGTAGAGTAAAGAACTGAATTTCAAAATCCAAAGAAGAAAGTAAAAGTTTGAATCACAGCTGTTGACATTTGTAATGAGTAAAATCGGTTGAGAATTCATTTTACACATCACCCTGTTTTATGAGGTAAGTACTTATACTATTTTTAAATTTTATTAATTTTAGTAGATGTTTAAACTGAAATACAGAAAAGTTAAAGTTTGATGTAGTTCACACTACCTCTTGTGCAAGAGTTTGGATTTTGTGCCAAGTTTATCTGGCCCCAGAGCGTGTGCTCTTAATTGAGATAGTATAGATAAACATGGGAAATGAAAATAATACCGAGATTTACTGAACAGTATAGGACAGCCTTTCGGGGAGTAGTTTGTAAATACGTTGTTCTCTTTCTGCTAAAGCCTGAATAAGCAGTCTTGCACCAGACCAGCAGCGAAATATAATATTCCCCAAACATTAACAAGCAGCTGCAGGAAGCATTTTGTAAAACATATGGTATTTGTATATTTAATGTTTAAGTAGAGAATTAGCTTACAGTTACAGAATTTCAGTTAGAATATCTGAATGGTAAAGACTAAAGGTAGACAGAAACCACATATTCTCACTGACTGTTTTTTTTTTATTGTTTTTATTTTTTGCATGGGCAGACTCCGGGAACCGAACCCGGGTCTCTGGCATGGCAGGTGAGAACTCTGCCACTGAGCCACTGTGGCCCACCCCTCGCTAACTTTATCTTAGCAATTATGGAAGAATATGGCCAGTCTAACCTCTGTTAGAGGACAACAGAGGCAAAAATCATATCAGTAGTTGACACAAACCAGGTGAAGAAAAAAAAAAAAGTTCCTAGTATGACCAGGAGACAAAGTTCCAAGTGTCCTCCTGAGAAGAAATCAGTAGTAAATAGTCATCTCACATTTGACCACAAGACTTACCTTATTTTTCTGTTTCTTGGCCCAAGTTCTTGAAAATGTAGTCTACACTCACAGTTTTTATTTCCTTACTTCACATTAACTTTTGAAATCTAGCTTTCTTGACCAGAGATTCACTAAAACAATGATTTATAAGGTCACCATGGCATTTGAAACTCCACCCCATGTGGGAGATTTTTCAGTATTTATTTACTCTTTCTACACCACACATAATGCCCATTTGAACATTTTCCTCCCTTGATTTCTAAAGTATAATTGTGTGCAGGTTTCTTTGATAATTGTCTGGGTTCTCTTCATCTCAATTAACTTTTGAGGAAGTATGGAAAATACTTGGGAAGATGATGTAGAGATTACACCTAAGATCCCCATGCATTCCTTCAGTAATGAACAGGCTTCCACCCTCAGTTCCTACTCTGCTTACTACTATCTCACTAGTTAATCCCACCCACATCCATGGCGTTAATGTCCATCTATGTGTTACTGAAAACAAGCTGTTTTCTTCAAGTCAAATCTTTGACATGGCCTTCATACACTGGATATCTCACAGACGTCTCATATTAATAACGTCTAAACCTGAACTTACAATCTCCAGTTTCTTCATCTAAACAACTTATTCTTGTTTTCTCTTGCCCATTTCATGGCAACAAGAAAACTGATTGTTCAATTCAGCTTTTTGGAAAATATTCTGACACGTCCTTTGTTTTCACTGGGCTCCCCATATTTCAGCACCTTAGAAAGCTCCCTCTGCTGAATGGCCACTACTCACATTTGAACTATCATCCTCTGCCATCTCCAGAACTATGATCACTGCCTAACTACTCCCTCATCTCATCCATCTTCAATTTCCTGACAGGATGACAGTCCCTGAAGAGGAGTCTAAGTATTCTTTTCTTTTGCTTAAAGTACTTCAGTAAACTTCAGGTTAAATTACTAAAACCAACTTCAAAATAAAGTTCCCTCTCCCTAACTATTAATACTTCTCAGTACTTTCATAATCTAGCCTTTACTGATCTCTCCGGTTTCATTTCTTATTTTAACATTACATCAAAGGCACATCTCTGCACTTCTTTGCCTGTGACCATTTATGTATGTGACTCCCTTTGTCTGGAAATCCTAGCATCTTTCATTCTTAAGGATATATCCTATGTGCCTTTTGAGAATTCATCCAAATATCACTTATTTAAGAAATTTCTCTTTTTTTAATTATAGAAGTAGTAGGTTTATAGAGAAACATGCAAAAAAAATACACAGTTCCCATATACCACCCTATTGTTAAAGCATTGCATTATTATAGAATATTTGCTTGAATTTATAAAAAAATTTATAATTATATTATTATAATACTGTCAATTGCTTCTTCCAAATTCCAACTGCATGTTTTCTAAGTGACAGCAGAGTATAAAATTCCACTACCATATGTGGCAACTTACAGAGAATATACACTTAGGATTAGCTAAAAAAACTGAAGACTGCCAGTAATTTTATCATAAATTTAAGATGGGTTTAGAATATCAATTAATAATGGCCTAGTCTAAATTTTATAAGCTGTAATCTCACAGTAATTGTTAAATTTCTCCTAAATTTCCACGAATAATGTAGATATGAAGATGCAACTCTCTGCTCTAACAGTACCTTATTCAATTTATTCAGGTCCGTTTGTGCAATTTTCAGAATATGATAAGGCAATTACCAAGTTACTGTTGTAGTAGCATTGTTAAACAAAGCGTGAACCCAAATATTGACTATATTTTTTACAATTTTACTACTAAAATGTACAAAGAAGTCACAGGAGCGAAGTGCTGAGAACGTCGGGCAAGATGATAAAGAGATGAGGTTACAGTTACAGTATGCAGTCTGAAAAAAAGGTACGGGAACGATATTGTTCCTAATTAATTTCTTGAAGACAAGTGAGTGGTTTCCTACAAGTATACAGTCATGACATGAGTAGGGCAAGTTTTGAAGTCTCAGCTTGAAGGTATAAAATTTTTATTGTCATTCCATAAAATTTACAGTAAACAGAATTCATATCATCTACTGGTTCCTGGTTATTTTTCTCTGTGGCAATGAAGCACACTAATAAATACTTTGCCAATAATTGATTTATAACATAAAATCAGCTTTAAGTTTTTCCTCTCTTCTTATTTTTTATACCACCAGCATAAGTAATATATATCACTATTGGAAATTAATTTTGATTATTACTGTATATATTAAAAGACAAGAACCTTAAAATTAGTGAACAGCAGTGTTTCCTTTGACCAGGATATTCTGTATCCTCATAATTAACCTAAAGACTAAGGTGTTTCAATTCCATGCTGCCCCTCCCACCTCAACTCTTACAAAATGCAGAGATTCATCTTTCTTTACATTTCTACTTTAATTAGAAATTGCTTCTTAGGAAGATAAACTATTTTCATTGAGATAAAATAAAAAATAAAATAAAATAAAACATTATTATGTTTCTGAGAAGTGAGAGGGACCCTCTGGGACATGATGACAGAACTCATGGGCTGGCAAGGGCTTCTGCCCTAGCTCCACAGATTGCCCCAAAAGAGTGTCACCAGCTTGTTCAAATCTCCATACAAAGGAGAATACTGTCCCTAAATTGGTTTTTGATATTCAAGACCCTAAAAATTGACAAGTATTGTTCTGCAGCAAGTATTTAAAGACTGTATTTAGGATTATTTGGGTAGTACAAATGTGGATCTAGTTAACCTTTCCCTTTTGGATCATGACTAATATCAGTGACTAGAATAAAAGGAGGAATTTTTATTCAGATGCCAATAAGGGATCTGAAACTTAAATTGAAAACGAAATAGAATCCCATGTACTTAGGCTAAGCCAATGTGAGAGAGTGTGGAGAAGCTTGCAGTTTGGTAAGCACATAAGCCTCAGGGAGTTGGGCTACACTTATATGGATATATCTATTGACAGGTGATACCCAGGGTCTTGGTCTATAAATGAGCAGTTTTAGGTAAACTTATTAATAGAGACAGAAATGAAGAAAGATTAAACTGTAAAGAAAAGCAGAAGAGCAAAACAGAAAAGTAGATGAGAAAGAAAGCAAGAATGGAGGGGTATAAATGCTAGAAAGGGAGTTTTAATGTGATAACGTTTTTCAACTTATAAAACTGAGGAGGGTAAAGAAATGTGATACATGGAACCAAATAACAAACTTTGTTATCTTTTTTTCCCCCAGGGTAGATTTTGCTTTCATTTGAGCAAAGACAAAAAAATCCAAGGACAAAACTTGGAAAAATGTATAATGTAGGCATATATACATTAGTGAGACTGATGATTGAAAAACCTATAGCAGAATGGGATCAAGGAACTGCCTACATAGTGAAAAGTTATAAGGTAAGTGTGCTAGAGTAGTTCAGTGGTAGAATTCTCACCTGCCATGTGGGAGATCCAGGTTTGATTCCTGGCCCACGTGCTTCCCAAAAAACAGACAAATGAACAACAAAGAAACAAATATTCAACAAATGGTGCTGCAATAATGGTATACTCACATGGAAAAAGAATGAAATGTGACCCTGCCATACAGCAAACAAACAAACAAAAAAGCAAAAGAATAGTGCTGAAAGACTTCTAAAAAGCTTTATTCAGTCATTCATTCATCCAGATGTACAAAGGAATGGGGATGCAACAATAGATAAGCCACTTCTTTCAATGTGTCAATGTCAGAGAGACACTAAAGAAATAATTCCAAAGGAGATCAGTTGCATTTATAAAGGCTTCAATGGAAATGTATCTATAACAAAGGGTCAGAACCACTCAGAGAAACAGGGAAATATATGTTTGTCAAGTTGTGAAGCAAAGGCTAAGTATCTTCAATATGGCAGCATTCTAAGGACAGGGATGCCTGGTGAATAAAGCCAAAAAATTTGATATTTTATGACCATAATTAAGTGAAAGAAGCAGTGCTGGAGTAAAAGAGTATGGGATGTCTCTAACTCAGAGTTCACCAGAGAATAAGCAGCTTGGTTCCTCCTTCAAAGCATACGAACCATATTCTACAGTCTTGAAATAACTGAAATTCATAAGGACATAAATTATGATTATGGCATCATCAAACAGGTTTACCTTTAGGAATAAAGTGAATCACTGCGCAACCACAATAAGCTAGCAATTTTGAGACTAGCAGTTTCTCATAAAAGTAGAACTCTAATTTGGATAACAGAACAGGAGCAGAATGAAGACACTGCAACTCGCTTTGAGTAATTGCTTTTGTTACTAATGGAAGAGTGCTGCATCCTGTTATCCTAAAGTAGCATTACAATATGTGGCAGCTTCTAACTAAATCAGAGAAGGATAGTTTGAGGGTATACAACTATTTGATATATTGACTTCCAGAACAACATTGTACCTGAGGAAGCCAATAAATAAAATTTTGAAAGGTAAGGATACATATAATTAAACTTAACTGAAAAGATAAAATAACCAGCTTTCATACCACTACACCTAAACTTCAAGCTTGTGTCTATAAATATGAAACAGAGTCTAGTTGTTTATGCAGGTGTCTGAGTTTCCTGAAGGATAGGTTATAGTGATTAATAAATCATAACATAGCAGAGGGGTATAATGTAATATCCAGGCTAAGAAATTGTAGAGCCATAGGTAGAACTCTCAAATGCCTTGGAAATTAAATAGCTCTAGGGAGCCATATATGGCTAAAGGAATTCACAACTTTCTTTACTCGGCACATAATCTTAGCATTTAACCTTGTATTAGTTGATCTATGCTAGCTGTGTGTGTCTTTTATTTATATCCTACCATGAGTTTAGCAAGAGTAAGAACTGTATCATCTCTATTTTGCCATCTATAGCCCACAGCACATTGTGTCTAGCAAGTGTTCAAGTGTTATTATGGTCACTTATACCGTCCTGATGTGCAAGTGATATGGCATGCTTCAGGAGAATCATGACAATCTGCTTTTGTTTTGTTTTGTATTTTCTTGTTCTCTTTCTGGAACTTTAACCCAATAACCTTCAGCCACATCTGGTAGTTTTATACATCAAGTCAAGTCTAAGGTGGACACTGCATATTTAAGTAGCCTATGTGCACATACTTAAGTGCAAAGCACTGAGCTCTATGCTTCTGAAAGGTGAATGTGGCTTTAAGAAGTAGAAAAGCCAAAAGGAATGGATGACTAATTATTTTGGCAACTCTCAAAAGCTGCTAGATTTTGAGAGGTGGGTATGTGAGGAGCAAGGAAGGGCTTCAAGTGATAGTGTGACACAACATCCTAATTAAATTTAACAACTGAACGTGTTTCATGAACAACATATTCAGCTTGAACATACTCTACCATAGGCAAGTTTTGGGAGGCAGATGGTTTCCACATTTGAAAGAGCTCTGCAGCCAAACAAATTGCCACATTCCACCTCTGTGGTTAACTAGCTAGGCAAATATAGGTTTCATTAAATTTCTATGTATGTGTGGGAGGGACCTGGCCAAGAATACCACAGTTTGTTGTAAAGAGTAAATGGGATTGTGTATAAAGTATATCTATTATAGTGCCTAGTACATCTCACTCAATGAAAGTGAGCTTCATTAAATCAGTAAGATATACAGAAACAGGGAAGGTGTTTGAGCAATGTTGGAGCTGTATCGTAAGAAATTTTCCTTGCTCAGCAGTTATTCAAGACTGACACTAAAAGCCATTGATTGTACGCTTTGGATGGATTGTATGGTATGTGATCACATCTCAATAAAACTGCTTAAAAAATACAAATTTGAAGAATATAGAGATATTCCAATAAAGAAAATAAAATAGGCAAGCATCAGTGGAATTTGGAGTGAACAGATTTAAGAGACAGTATGGGAATAAACTTATTCAGAACTGGCAAAAGATTTATGTTTGCATACAGGAAATATTTGTGGCCTTGGGGGGGGGATTAGAAACCTTGGTTCTTTTTCTGAATTCCCACATCCAGCTGCAGCTCTCATTATATATTTCCTCAGCTGTGACAAGCAGCGAGCTGAAAAATCTCTGACTTCCTTTACAGTTTTAATAGTACATGTATATAATAAGATTAGATAGGTAACAGGGGTGACAGAAAACTTTAGTGAAGGAAAGTGGCTTTAAAATATGAGATATGTAGAGCAACAATTAGTGTGTAAGGAAGAACCTTGTTTTTCCTCTTCACTTATACATTGTGATTTTGATTTCTGCAGAAAACTCAAATGGAGTGTTTAGGGGGCAGCTGGGAATATGGACTGAGCACCTCAGAGAGAAGATGTGTGACAGAAGTTGATTTGAAAGTACTCTGCATAAAGGTGACAGTTGGTGCTTTGATAGTGACTGATATTACAGAGGGTAACATTTTTATAGAACGAAATAAAGCAGTCCAAGGACAGAGCCTTTGTCAAGACTAATGTGTAGGCAGTGTCAAAGAATGAGGAGAGATGATAGATTTTTCAGTGAACAAGTAAGCTAGTATATGTTTGGGAATAAAAGGAGGAATTTCAAGAGAGAAATGGTGATTATTCATATTCATATTTACTATTATTTATTGTGGCACCATAATGCCAAAAAAGGCTAGTGTTGGTAAACCAGTGACAGTCAAGGAAGGTGAGTCATAACGATGGATTTAACCCATTGTTTGGAAATGGCAGATCCGTGATTCAAATCTAGACATTTTTGTCTTCAGGAGCCATGTGCTTACAGTTATCACTTTAGCAAGATGAAGGAATATGAATAATCAGAAAAGCCTATAGGAATCAGTGTATCTTTCCGAGAAGTCAAATTTCAAGGGGCCAAGTTCAGAAAATGTAGTGATGAGCTAGAGACAAAGGAGAAAGTCTAGTTCATCAAGTAAACTTACAAGTAATAAAGTATTATAGGGAACAAATTTAAGGCATGTTAATTTGAGAAGGCCACCCATTCCCAGGAAACCCTGTCAGGTTTAGGGTGATTTGACCCAATGTTTAGTAAAAGAGAAAAAACATGTAGAAAGGATAAAATTAAAGAAAATAAGAAAGAGAGCTGTTTAGAATGTGTGTAAGACATCACCAAGTCAGGCTGCCTGAATTTTTACCTTGGCTTTGCCATTTTCAAGCTATTTTACTTCAGAAATGCTCTTTCCTCTGCTTAAGTTCCCTCATTTTTAAAATGCACATAATAACAATACCTAAGACTTAGGATTTTTGTAAAAAAAAAAAAAAACATGGAAGTCACTTAGCATGGTGTGTATCAGAGAGTAAGCACACAGAAAATATGAGCCATGATGGTAGATAATTCAAGGGCACATAAAACTTGTGGTTTGAAATACAAATAGAGATTTTGACTTAGTAAAAAAGGAAAACAATGTAGAGGAGAAAGGTACAGAAAACTAAAAGAGACATAATATCTGCCCATTTACCTAGAATTCTGTTAAAACTTCTCTTTTGCTGCTCTCCCAAAATATGGTTTATTCATATCCTGACCCATTGATTTAGTTATAGAGTTATGAGACTTATAAACATTTCTACAATTTTTCCCTGTTTCTGTGGCTCTGGTATATTTCCACATCTATTTATACACTACATTATTTAAGTACTTAACATGTCATCTTAGGGAAATTAACTTTCAGATTGACTTTTCTATAAAAAACAAAGCAAAGAAAAATTCTTGATAGGAAAGAAATAATTAACCATGTCCATCAATTTAGGGAACAATGATTTATGCTCATCATAACTTTTAACTTTTGTATGACCTTTGATAAGTCACTAAGCCATCTTTATTAAGACACACTCTCAAGGTCTTATCTTAAAGTTCTTATAATTGTAAGAGGAAATTAAATTTTTAGTAGTGACAACAAAATGGGTTTTTGTTTGTTGGTTTGCTCTGTTTAATATGAGCCTGGATAGTAACTCTTGTCTTTCTATTAGAAATTTGTGTTCTATTCCTAGAGATGAGAAGCATGATAAAGTTTAAGGAAAAATAAGAGTCAGTATTAGCAGCTAAGTGCCTTTTAGAAAGAAAAGATTAAGAAAAATGTACATTTATTGCAGGACATAAAGAACATTTACTGATATGGGGTTATTCTGTTCATCTGCCTAACTGGCCAGCCAGATGAGAGTTGTCTATGGGAAGTCAAAACTGTATATAGCCCTCATATGGGTCTCTCATCTTCTCCAGTACACTTATTCATTTTTTCCTTCCTTCTTTTTGTTGTATTATCAAACTAGTACTGTATTAGGAGCATAGCTTCTCAAAACCAAATTTATATCCAATTTATAATTAATTCAATTCTCAAATTTCACCTCTTATACAGCTTTCAGATAACCTCCATCATTATTATTCGATTTCATTTCATAACGTCACTTGCTTATTTAAAGTATACCATTACGTCTCATCTCATTGAAGACCAAAGGATACAAACTCCTTCAACTATCATTCAAAACCCATTTAACATGTTCAATTTTTAATCTCAATGCATTCAGCAAATATATTTTTTTTTACTGTACTAGGAATTGAATTACCAAAAAAATGGCCATTTTTCTAAAACTCAGCTGAAGTTCTACTCTTTTCTGAAGAATTTACTAAATATCCCACTCAAATTGCATTTTACCTACTCAAAAAGACTACTGCATTTTTGATGCTGCTATTTCATGCACCTTATGTCATGTTTTAGACAATTGTATGGTATTTACTCATGCAATTTATTCAGCTAGTCGCATATGTTGTATTGTCAGCCTTTCGGTCCTCCAAATGTCCTCCCCAGTATATTACAAGTGTCCTTTTCCTCCTCTAAGAGCTTTTGATATTCTAGGATGTTTCGGCTACTGTTAAAAGCTTTCCTGTAACTGAAAAACAGTAGGTCTTGGGTTAGGCAGTTAATAAGGAAGAGGTTCCAACATACACAAACAGAGGCTTGAAAATTCTGATGCTTTATTTTAGGTTCCTGGATGGACATAAGTGTGAAACATTTGTTTTTATCAGGAGTTGGATTGGGAGGGAGAAGTAATATGGGGAGGAGAAACTGGAGCATATAAAATCTGTTCCTCCATTTCTGAAATCTACTATGCTGAAATGGTTCATGCTCCTTTAAGTTGTTACGATAAAAATATGGATCCCAAATAAATGATTTTAGCCTTTTTTTGTCTGATTATACAATAGACATCATCTGAGTGGACAAAAAGGCAATAATTTGGGGATTGCTACCCTCAGTAACAGGCCAGTTAAATTTGTTTATATGTCCATAATGTTTACTGAAGTGTTGTCACTCAAAACAATGTGTTAATTTATCTAATTGATCTAGCTAATAAAAAATGAGAATATATTGACAGTTTGGATTAAAGAATATAAGATTGACTGTCAGGGAGACTCATGCATCCCACAAATATTTACTGAGCACCTGTCTGTGTCAGACACTGTTCAAGGCAATGGGGATGCGATGGAGAACAAGCCTGACTAAATCCCTGTACTCGACAGAATTACACGCTATTGCTGGAAGACAGAAAATAGAAACAAAACTGCAAACAAACAAGAAAAAAACATTTTTTGAGATAAATAGTACGGAAATAATTAAAATAAGATGAGTTTATATCAGAAACCGGTGTCTTTTTCAGACAGAATAACCATGGACAGTTTTGCTAAAGAAGGATGTTTCTGCCAAGAGCTGAATAACAAAACCACACTGGCAAAGAGCAGCGTGGAGATGATTCCAGGCATTGAGACCAGCCAAACCAGAGGCCTCAAGGCATGAACTAGTTCTAGTTTGGCATATTGGTGAACAAAAAAAAAGTCAGTGTAGTTGGAGAGAAAAGATTAGTATGAGATGAAATGCTTGAGGGATTGGAAGCAACTCATGTAGAGCTTTGTAAATTATGAGGGGAAGCAGGATTATATTTTGCAATTGGGAATCTGGTATGTGACATGATCTAATTATTGGCTACTGTTTATAGAATGCATTCAATTCTTTTTATTCAATAGATATTTGTTCAGCATGTTCTATATAACAGGGCTTCTAGACATGTTCTAAAGATCTATGAAGAAAATGTGCATAGGTTTCTGCCCTCTTTGAAGTAGCATTTTATTAGAGGAAATATAGACAAAAACAAAAACCATAAAGGTAAATTATACAGCATAACAAAAGATTCTAAGTGCTAGGGAGAAAATAAAAAGCATATTTTTTTTGTAGGAACAAGGAAGGGTGCTATGGGGAAAGAGGAATAGGTTTGAGTTTCAAATACATTAGGGTAGGCAACATTGAAAAGATATTTAAATATAGACTTGAGAGTAAAGGAGATAGAGATCTTCTCATCTTACTCCATTATTTTATTATATAGTTGAGAAAAGTGTCACCCTGTTAGTGTTTTTCCTGTTTTCTCTCTTATTTCTATGTTTGTCTCATGTTTGTGGCATGAAATTTGTTCTTTAACCACTGTAATCATTGCTTCACAGCAACATCCAAACTTTATTTTGTTGACACTGAAAAAAAAATCTGTATTGCAATGAATTTGGATGATGCTCTAGGCAAATAGCTTTCATTTCTGCTATAATCTTTCAATGTTGCTCTTCAGCTTGCAGTTGTCCTAGCAGACAAAATTATCAAAATAGCTGGAATGAAGACTTATACTGCTGTAAGAATTTTTCCTGATAAAATCTGTGCTGGTTTGAAACTGTTATGTAATGCTGAAAAGCCATGCTCTTTTAATCCAGTCTTGTGGGTGCAGGCTTATTGCAGGTGAGGTCTTTTGATTAGGTTGTTTCCATAGAGATGTGACCCACTGAATTCTGAGGGTGACCTTTTGGGTAGATTATTCCCAGGGAAATGTGGTCCTGCCCATCCAAGGTGTGTCTTCATTTGCTGGAATCCTTAAAAGAACTCCTGGAGAGAGACAAAGTGCTAAAAGTGACAGAGAGCAGAGAGATGAAACCAGGACACAGCAACTAGGAGATGCTTAAAGAGCAGCTTGAAACCAAAAGCCCAGAGGGAAGGACAGGAAATGTCACCATGTGACAGAGAAATCCCAGACTTGATTAGTCTTTCTTGAGTGAAGGTATCCTCTTGCTGGTGCCTTAATTTGAACATTTTCATGACCTTAGAATTATATAACTTGTAATCTAATAAATCCTCTTTATAAAAGCCAATCCACTTCTAGTATATTGCATTCCGGCAGCTTTAGCAAACGAAACAGAATCTTAGAAGATAAAACAGTCATATAAAATAGTAATAATGGAAATAGCAACATCACAAATAGTATAGGAGAGTAGGAAGTATCAAGGATGTGAGATGCAAGAAAGGAACTATATTTGAAATAGTGATGTTGAAGGAAGTGGTTGTTAAATTGACATTATATATAATTAGCTAACTTAAAATAAATTCCCATTTTTAAATGTATATCTTGAAATTGCTATATCACAATCAAAATCTATTAATAAAAAGATGTTAAAGTAGAAAAAGTAACTGAACTAGCTGCCAGACCAAGCAATAGAATCGATAGTGATTAAAAAAAGAAGACAGATACAGAAGCAAAAAAAAATAAACAAACAAAAAACCAAACAGGAACTTCTGCCCAGCTTGTAAAACAGTGCACCCATCCTCCCCAGCAGTGCTTTTACCAGTGTGTTCTCACTTCACAGCATTGCCTCCTGGCTGCTGTTGATATCAAGGTATATACCTGATCTGAGCTGAGCTAAACTAATCTGATTATCTCTCTGGGAAATTTTGAAATGGAAACTGCAGGCAAATATTTAATCTATTATGGCCGGAGTAGAGATTTTATAAACTAGAAAATTTTGATCAGGCCAGGTTTGATGATGTGCATGATAAAGCATTGAAAGCAGTCGAGGGAGCTGGAGATTGAGAAAGGGAGAGAGGAAGGAAGGGGAGAAGAGAGGGAGAAGAGACAAGTAGTAAAGGAAAAGACAGAAATGGAAGCAGGACCACAGAAATGAAGCATAAACAAAAGGATGCAAAAATCCTTGTCTGGCTTCTAAGTAGTCTCAAATTCCTGGTAGGCTTTGCTGGTCTTGGAATCTGTAAAGAGTGGATTATCTTTTCAATAAGCTTTCATTTTTTTTTTTAACTTTGTCTAGTTTGAAGTGTGTTTCTGTTTCTCTAGAAAAAGATGTTGGCCAAAAGACAAGCTGAAGAGGATCCTGAGACAAGGAAAAGTTGGGGATTCAGAAGGTCTCCCAAGAGCTGTAATGTGGGTTTGAGGAAACTAAGGTAATACACATAGATTCAGACACTGGACCAGAAGGAAATAAAACTAAATTGCAAATAAACAGAAAAAAATGTGCCTTCCTGGTAGGTTAAAAAGAATAATAATTGGATGAGGGCATTATGATGAGACAAATTTATCACATATTATCCTGGTGTGAACAGTTTAATAAAAAGCCATTATCACATACTTTACAGTCAATTAGAATTTAGAAGTGCAACAAGGTTGCTGTAGTTTTGTTTTCGTATGCATGAGGAGGACTGTGTTACAAATAAGCTAATGGTGTCGTCTCCACAACTAAGAAATTTGTTAAGCCTTTAATCACGACTCACCCCTCCCTCTTGCTGGAATTCCAAGCAAAGAGTGGCCTGGAAAAACTGGAACTCACAATCAGCCTGCAAGTCTGAACTCAGTAATTGCTGAGGGATGCAAGCACCCTTCTGAGGAAGAATGAACCACAGGAAAAAGACAGCCATTTTTAGATGAAAATCATCAAATATGTATCAGAACTAGGTAGATGTTTCCAGTCTAGAAGTTTCTTTATCGAAGCTCTGAAAGAATAGAGCACTTCCACCTTTGCATCGACTTAACGAAAGTTCTGACCTTGAAGGGGTAGTGTACCAGTTAGATAGGATGTCAAAAAAATCCTAGTTCAGGGTTTAATAATGTGTCTTGTCTGCAAAACCCATAAAAATGTCCCATGTCACAGAGATCCCAGTCTGAAAATCATGTTTTCAAGACAGTTTCTCACACACAGATGGAGCATAAACATTCTTTGTCAGACCAAGAGACCTGAAATTTAAAGTGAAGCGTATGGACATGGTTATCAATTGAAGACCTTCTGAAGCAAATTTACATCCATGTGCTTCCCTGCACAAGTTCTATATTCACAACCTTTTCTGATTCTTAGTGTCTTTCAAACTATGTATGCCCTAACTGTTCTTTTTTAACGTATAATCTTAATGAATGCAATGGGTTAACCCAAAATATTGATAATTTTCAGTATGCATTTAAGTGGTTATGGTGGTCAAAATATTTATCCGAATCATCCAGAGTTGGCTTTATCATATCTTAGCTTTGGGATAATTTTAGGAAAGTCTTTTCTAACCACCATCCCCCAGTCCCCCCAAAATAGGTTTTCCCTCCAAAAAATTTAACTATTAGTATTTCCCTTTTCCTTTTTGTCTTCTTGATCATGTTTCTCTTGTTGCTTTTATTCATTTTGTCTAGGTTTGTTTTCTTATTATTGTATGTCACTTTCGATTGAGAATAACTCCTTGAAGACTGTGCTTTCCATGATTTGTGTCAAACAAGATGACCTAACATCCCTTTACGTCCACATCTGTACAACCTAAGTAAAATTGGAATTGACCGAAAGATTCTGTACGTTCAGTGTGTGGCAGTCTGCCACAGAGGCTCTACAAGTATCGTGGCTTGTACCGCATGAATTCTGCCAATCACAAAGGCCACATACTGTATCTTTAGGTCAGTTATTTCTAAAGCTTTTTAAGAAGAGGCATAGACTATGCCTTGATGCATATACATGATCACATGGGCTATCATTTTGAAAGCAAACACGTGTAATGCTCTATGAATCATTATTATTCAAAATAGGCATAATAGCGCTATTATCCGGTGATAAAATAGCCATCATGGCTCTGGTTCAATCTTTACAACCTAAAATGACCCATTCAATTATCAGAATAGTCAATAAGTGTTTGTAAAATACTTGTTAATTTAGTCTAATAAAAAGTGCTACATAAATGTCATGTAACAATAACAATATATTTTTTATAATGTAATGAATATTGAGCTATTTTTAAAATGATCTCAATCCTATTTTTTTACAATTAGATATAGTCTTTTTAACAAAATTCCATGTAAGAAAGGGAAAGCTAAAATTAGCTTTTACACTCAAGTACAAAGAATTGAAAATTGAATTTTCACACTGAATTTGGGAACTTAACGATTACTGAAAATGATATTGATATGATAATGATATGCTAAATGATAATCTTTCATTCCTTATTTCCTCTAGTTTAAGTATATATATATTTTTTTCATACCTCCTCACTCTATCATTCCTATGCTTTAGCTTCCTCACCTTTGAATGAATCCATGATCCAGGAATTGCTAAATTGTTTTGAACACACTGGCAACCTGAGTTAAGTCAAAATTTCAATATACATTCTTTGGACCTTTGGCAGATCAAAGATTGAAAAAAAAAAGAGAGAGAATGTACAAAAGCTATTCATGGGGCAGGCAACGGTGGCTCAGTGGCACAGCTCCCGCCTGCTGTGCTGGAGACCCGTATTCGATTCCCGGTGCCTGCCCATGCAAAAAACAAAATACAAAAAAGTAGGAAAAGTTAATCATGAGGAGGAGAAAGAGAGAGGAATGTAAAAACATTGAGGTACAAAGTACATTTGAATCTTTCCCATCAAAGTGGGGCGGGGCCACCGGGATCTGTTCATAAACCTCTATACGTTATAACATCCCTTCCTTACCTCCCCAGGTGCCAGTTACCCCGCAGCTATTGTGGGACTCTCTTTTTACAACCTTGGGCTCTTTTGCTCTGTCTCCCTTCCCTCTTATTTCTATTCCTTTATTCCTTAAATCGACCTAGCTCCTCTCTCAGGAAGGACTTGTTCTTTACATAGTGAAAGTGCAGGGAAACTTATTGGACAAATACAGATTTGACTTTGACAGACAGGATGGAGAAAAATGCAAGAGACATGCTAAATGATCTTGCCATATTACTCATGATAGACTACAGTATAAGGACAAGAGTGAAAGTTCTGGGACCAGAATGCCTGGGTCTGAAAACAAGCTCCTCTGGAATTATTACTGTTTGAGTCAAAATGACTGTTTCAATGACCTGTGACAAATTTCGTAACAGATTTTTCTTTGTACATGTCAAATGAATATAAATAATGGTAATATCTGATTCATATGGCTGTTGGGCAATTTAAATGAGTAATTATATGATGTCTTTAGTCACATAATAATCTACTTTAAAAAGATTTGCTATCATTTATCATTGTTGTTATTATTATTATTTATTGCCATCCTGCCCTAGGCCCCTGAGTTTATTTTCTAGCTGCCTAACAGGTGGAATTACTGCAAACCACTGCATGGCGTAGATAGCCATTTCTTAATGAATTTGATGGTGACATAAATACAGCATTTACCCTAACTACTTAAAGACTCAAATTGTGAGCCATATCTAGTAATTTCTGTTCTGTAAAAGTGTGTATTACATTTTATAGTGAAAGTCTGTCTTTTCCAGGACAAAAATGGATAAAATCTAAATTTTCCTCTGTCAGCTAGAAAGCCATGAAAGTAAATATATTAATAGTTTTCAACCCCGACTACACCTTACTGTCGATGAGGAAGTTTTAAAAATTTGAATGCCCAGCTCCTGTCAGTGGATGCTCTGACTCAACTGGCCGAGGTTATCTTGGGCATCTGTAATTTTTATGCCCTCCCTATACGTATTTCTGATGTACAAGAAAGATTAAGAAAACCAGAATATCACAGGTGGGAAAGTGACCTGAGAGCTTCTCTAATCTAAATAGCTTTATAACATGTTTGTTATAACATGGTTGTAAACCTCCAGTGCTAAGGAAATTGCTGACTGCATAATGCAGTTCATTCTCTGAATAGCTCTGCAAGTTGGGTGAAAAAAAAAATGCCTTACTTAAAGCAAGATGCGCATTATTGACCAACAAAAATTTAATTTCTTTTCAGATTTGTCTTTCAAATATTTAAAACAGTTACCTCCTCCTCTGCCTGCTAGAGTTCTGATAACAAAGCGTCAAACTCTTTCTAGTAAGTCTTCTCTGAACGTATCCAGAGGGCCCTTTTCCTTTCTCAGTTTGGCCACTTAGTTGACTGTGACTATCATTCTCCATATCCTTAGTCTATTAAAAAGTCTAACCATGTATTAATTTTGTTACCACATTTTAAAACCCATGCATTCTGCTACTAAGTGGCATAGCTACTGTAGTAGTTGTCTATTGCTGCATAGCAAATTACCCCCAAACTAATCAGCCTGAAACAACAAACATTTATTACCTCACATAGTTTCTGAAGGTGAACAATCTAGCAGCATCGAATCTGAACTGTTCTGGTTCTAAGTCTATCACAAGGCTACAGCCAAACTTCTGACGGAAGTGAAGCCATGGGCAGTCATCAGTACCTCCGAGGCTAGGGGCTGGCAGTTCTGGTTCCTTGTTACGTGGACTTCTCCAAAGTGCTGCCTCATGGCACCACAGCTGGCTTCGTATAGAGCAAGTGACCAAGTGGGAGACAGCCCCCTAGACGAAGCCACAGTCTCTTTAAAGCTTAATAGCAGAAAGGACATATCATTACTTCTGCTGTTTTGTAGTTCTTAGAGTGTCACTAAGTCAACAGACAAGCAGAGGGGAATTAACCTCCATTTCTTAAAGAGAATGATAGAAAAGAATATCTGTGTATATATATTTAAAACCAAACAGTAATGACTCTGAATTAGTGAAATTGCCCTTTTGTACACAACTGAAGTACTTTATTTTTAATTATTTAAAGGTTTTCATTCTTTATTAGAGAAGATGTGCATTTACAGCACAATCACATATAAAAGTCACGCTACCTGACTTTAAGGCGTATTATGAAGCCACAGTGGTCAAAACAGCATGGTATTGGCATAAAGATAGATGTATCGACCAATGGAATCGAATAGAGTGCTCAGATATAGGCCCTCTGATCTATGGACATTTGATCTTTGATAAGGCAGTGAAGCCAACTCACCTGGGACAGAACAGTCTCTTCAATAAATGGTGCCTAGAGAACTGGATAGCCATAAGCAAAAGAATGAAAGAGGACCCGTATCTCACACCCTATACAAAAGTTAACTCAAAATGAATCAAAGATCTAAACATCAGGTCTAAGACCATAAAACAATTAGAGGAAAATGTAGGGAAATATCTTATGAATCTTATAATTGGAGACAGGTTTATGGACCTTACACCTAAAGCAAGAGCACTGAAGAAAGAAAGAAATAAATGGGAACTCCTCAAAATTAAACACTTTTGTGCATCAAAGAACTTCATCAAAAAAGTAAAAAGGCAGCCTACACAATGGGAGACAATATTTGGAAATGACATATCAGATAAAGGTCTAGTATCCAGAATTTATAAAGAGATTGTTCAACTCAACAACAAAAGACAGCCAATCCGATTACAAAATGGGAAAAAGACTTGAACAGACACCTCTCAGAAGAGGAAATACAAATGGCCAAAAGGCACATGAAGAGGTGTTCAACGTCACTTGTCATTAGAGAAATGCAAATCAAAACCACAATGAGATATCATCTCACACCCACCAGAATGACCATTATCAACAAAACAGAAAATGACAAGTGCTGGAGAGGATGCGGAGCAAGAGGCACGCTTATTCACTGTGGGAATGTCAAATGGTGCAACCACTGTGGAAGGCAGTTTGGCAGTTCCTCAAAAAACTGAATATAGAATTGCCATATGACCCAGCAATACCATTGCTAGGTATTACTCAGAGGACATAAAGGCAAAGACACAAATGGACATTTGCACACCAATGTTTATAGCAACATTATTTGCAATTGCAAGGAGATGGAAACAGCCAAAATGCCCATCAACAGACAAGTGGCTAAACAAACTGTGGTATATACATACGATGGAAAATTATGCAGCTTTGAGACAGAATAAGCTTATGAAGTATGTAACAATGTGGATGGACCTTGAGAACATTATGCTGAGTGAGACTAGCCAAAAACTAAAGGATAAATACTGTATGGTCTCATTGATATTAACTGACATTGGTGAATAAACTTGGAATATTTTGTTCATAACAGAGACCATTAGGAGATAGAAATAGGGTAAGATATTGGGTAATTGGAGCTGAAGGGATACAGACTGTGCAACAGGACTGGATACAAAAACTCAGAAATGGACAGTACAATACTACCTAACTGTAATATAATTATGTTAAAACATTGAATGAAGCTGCATGGGAGAATGATAGAGGGAAGAGGGCTGGGGACATAAATGAAATCAGAAAGAAAGATAGATGTTAAAGATTGAGGTGGTATAATCTAGGAGTGCCTAGAGTGTACAATAATAGTGAAATGTACAAGGTGCAATTTTAAAAATGTTTTTGCATGAGGAAGAACAAAGGAATGTCATTATTGCAGGGTACTGAAAATAGATGGTAATTAATATTTTTAAATGTCACCTTCTGTGTGAGACTAAAGCAAAAAATGTTTATTAGTTACAAAATTTATATTTTGACTAGTGCATAAAAAAAGAAAAAAAGAAAGAATTTCCATCTACCACTCTGTCATTGCCAGGAGGTGTATAACAACTGTTACAGCTGAGGAAAGTGCATATTTATTACTGTACTATTAACCGTAGCTCATGGTTTAACTTAAAGTTCATCGTTTATATGATGTAGTTCCACAGATTTTTTAAATAATTGTATTCTGTTATCATATACACAACCTAAAATTTCCCTTTATTGCCACATTCAAATATGTAATTCAGTGCTGTTAATGTTTATAATTATGCTCCCATCACCACCATCCATTACCAAAACATTTCCATCATTCCAGATCAGAAACCTGTACGTTTTAAGCCTAACTTCTCATTCCCTAACCCCAACCCATCCCCTGAAACACCTGTATTTTAGATTCTGAATTAATGAACTTGCTTATATTAATGAAATCATACAATTTTTGTCCTTTGTGTCTAGCTTATTACATTCAACATGATGTCTTCAAAGTTCATCCATGTTGACACATGTATCAGAACTTCATTCCATTCTTATGGTTGAATAATATACCATTGTAAGTATATACCACCTTTTGCTTATCCATTCATCAGTTGATGGACATTTGGGTTGTTTGCATCTTTGGGAAATTGTGAATAATGCCACTATGCATATTAGTATCCAAATATCTGTTCCAGTCTCTGCTTTCAATGCTTTTGGGTATATACCTAGTGGTGATATTTCTGGGTAATATGGTAATTCTATGTTATATTTCTCAGAAACCACAAAACTATCTTCTGCAGAGGCTGCACCATTGTACATAACTACCAGCAATGAATGAGTGTTCCTATTTCTCTCCATCCTCTCTAACCAGTGTTATTTGATATTGGTTTTTTTTAAATACATTCTAATGCATGTAAAATGAGATCTCATTGTGGTTTTAACTTGATTTTCCTGATGACTAATGTTACTGAGCATCTTTTCATGTACTTTCTGGCCATTTGTATATCTTCTTTGGAGATATGCCTATTTAGATCTTTTGCTCATTTTTTAAATTGTGTTGTTTGCCTTTTTGTTGTTAAGTTGAAAGATTTCTTTGTATATTGGGTATTAAACGTTTCTTGAGTATGTGGTTGCCAAATATTATCTCCCAGGGTGTAGGCTGTTGTTTTACTTTCATAATAAAGTCCTTTGAGGCAAAAAAGTTTTTAATTTTGATGAGGTCCCATTTATCTATGTTCTACTTTCATTGATTTTGCTTTAGGGGTAAAATTTAAGAAACCATTGCCTAACACAAGGCCTAAAGATGTTTCCATATGTTTTCTTCTAGGGTTTTCACAGTTCAGACTCTTATATTTGGGTCTTTGATGCATTTTGAGTTGATTATTGTATTGGAAAAGATGCGTGATGAGGTCCTCCTTTTTTTCCAAATAGAGATCCAGTTTTCCCAGCACCATTTGTGGAAGAGACTATTCTATCCCATTTGAGGGGTCTTTACTCTATTGTCAAAAATCTGTTGACCATAAATTGAAGGGTTGATTTCTGAGCTCTCAATTCAATTCTACTGGTCTATATGTCTGTCCTTGTGTCAGCTCCAGGCTGTTGTTTTTTTGTCTTTCATGGGCAGACTCCAGGTATCAAATCCCAGTCTCCAGCTTGACAGGCAATTATTCTTGCCACTGAGCCACCGTTGCACCACCCTCCATGTTGTTTTGATTACTGTGGCTTTGTAATAAGTTTTCAGATTGGTAAGTATGAGACTGCCAATGTCATTCTTGTTTTCGAGATGGCTTTGGCTATTTACACTTTCATATAAATTTAATAATTGGCTTTTCCATTTCTACAAAAAGGTTGTTGGAATTTTGTTTGGGATTGCATTGAATCTATAAATCATCTTGGGTAGGATTGACATCTTAATGCTATTCAGTCTCTCAATCCATGAACACAGAATGACCTTCCAGTTATTGAGGTCTTCTTTAACTTCTTTTTAGCATTGTTTTATAGTTTTCTGTGTACAAGTCCTTTACATATTTGGTTAGATTTATTCTTAGATATTTTGTTCTTGTAGTTGCTAGTGTAAATGGAATTTTTTGTTGATTTCCTCCTCAGAATGATCATTACTAGAGTATAGAAACACTATTGGTTTTGGGATGTTATTCTTGTACCCCGCCATTTTGTTGAATCATTTTTTAGGTCTAGTAGCTTTGAAGTAGTTTTTGGGGACTTTTATATATAGGATCATGTCATCTATAAAGAATGAAAGTTTCACTTCTTCCTTTCCAACTTTGATGCCTTTTATTTCTTTTTTTTTTTTTTGCCTAATTGCCCTAGCAAGAACTCACAGTACAGTGGTGCATAACCCTGGTGGCAGTGGTGTCCTTTCTTGTTCCAGATATTAGACAGAAAGCTTTCAGTCCTTTACCATTAAGTAGGATGTTAGCTGTGGGTTTCCCATATATGCCCTTTTTCACCTTAAGGAAGGTTCCCTCCATTCCTACTGTTCTAAGTGTTTTGGATTTTGTCCAAATCCTTTTCTGCCGCAATTGAGGTGAGTATGTGTTTGTTTGCTTGCTTCATTCTGTTAATGCAATGTAGTACATTAATTGATCTTCTTAGGTTGCACCACCATTGCATAATAGGGATAAATCCTATTTGATCATGGTACCTAATTCCTTTAATTTCTGTTGGGTTGAGTTTTCAAGTATTTTGTCAAGGATTTTTGCATCTATATTCATCACAGATATTAGTATGTAACTTTCTTTTCATGTGGTATCTTTACCTGGCCTTGGTTTAGGGTGATGTAATCTTCATAGAATGAATTAGGACATGCTCCCTTATATTCCGTTTTTTGAAAGAACTTAAGCAGAATTGGAGCTGTCTTCTTGGAATGATTGGAAGAAATCCACTTTGAAGCCATCTGATCTTGGGCTTTTCTTTGTTGTGGTGTTTCTGAATACTGATCCGACCTCTTTAGTAGTAATCAGTTTGTCGAGATCTTCTAGCTCTTCCTGAATCAGTAAAGATAGTTTGTGTGTTTCTAAGAATTTGTCGATTTCATCTAGGTTATCTAATTTATTGGAATACAGTTGTTCATAATATCCTTTTATAGTCCTTTTTACTTCAGTGATATCATTAGTAATGTTCCCCTTAACATTTCTGATCTTTTAAATTTATATTGTCTCACTTTTTTTCTTTGCACATGATGCTTTAGATGTATATGGATGAGTTTTAGTTTGATACACTGCATAAATATACCAGATATAGGCTGGTTTTTAACAATGGGCATTTATTAGTGTAAAACCTCACAGCTCTGAGGTGATTCTGGGCTCTTCTGTCACATGGCAAAGCACATGGTGGCATCCGCTTTTCTCTCCCTTCTCTCCCGAGTTTCCTTGCTGACAGCTTCTGGTTTCCAATGACTTTTCCTCTGCTCCTGTGGCTTTTTTCCCATCTCTCTCTTTCTCCATATTCACCCCATTTATAAAGGACTAAGACCTGCTGGGGGCACGTCTCGACCTAAATAATCAAAAGGCCCCACCCACAGTAATGGATGAGCTTTAAGAATATGATCTTCTGGGGTCATTTGTCTTCAAACTACCACAGTGTGCATATATAGAAGGAGATTTATTTTAAGGAATTGACACATAATTTGGGAGGTTGGCATGGCTGAGATTTATAGAACAGGCTGGCAGCCTGCAGACTCAGACAAAAGCTGAAAGGGTTTTTATGCATGTAGTCTCGAAACGGAATATATTCTCCAGGAAACCTCCGATTTTTACCTTTAAGGCCTTTGACTGATTGAGACCCACCGCACTATGGAGGGTCGTTGCTTTTACTTAAGGTCACCTGATTATAAATACTAATCACATCCACAAAATATTTTTACATCAACATCTAGGCAAATTGATCAAGTAATTGGACCCATACCCTTACCAAGTTGACATATAAAATTAACCATCACAATAGTGAGCCCAAAATCCAGTCTGATTTGAAAAATCCACAAGATTTAATTTAGCTTAATATTCAGGCTCTCTTTCCCTGAATTAATCCCAAAATTCTTCCATAAAAAAATTTCCACAAAGCCTTTATGAATATGCTCATAGTAAAATGAAGTCCTAGCCCTTTACCATCCAATCTTCTCTCCCATAAACAAGTACCATCATTCTATAGATTGTTATCAGGCACTTTTCATGATTTCTTCTGATGTTTTATACTATGATATTATTTTTATAGATCCTTGCTACACTAATACATGTCACATTAGACAACTAATATTGTACATCTGTCTCTGGGAAAAGATATTCTTTTCACGTTGGCTCCAGAGTACAGTTCAAAATTATTCTCAGCAATATTCAGCATCACACAAACAACCCACCAAAAACTTATAAGTCAATGAAACAAGCAAACAACCAACCAAGATCATATTAATACAGCAAATCAAAAATTGCAGCAACAAAAAGAAAAGTCTACCTATACTCTGATTCTCTCAATGTACTTTAACATGTTCTAAAATAGGAAAGAATTTATGCTCTTACAGTATTTATATTGTATAATGAATTTATATTGTATTTGTGGGCCATGTTTGAGACGCTCAATACAAATACTTAATATTCTCTGATTTTCAGCATTGCAATTTTTACTGTCTTAAATTAAAAGTTAGCCGATGTCAAGTAGAAAAAATTGGGAAGCTATTTCCTTGATCTAAGGAGGGTCTTATTATGCCCATGTCTTTCCCAGATATGTTTTACTTAATTTGATTATCTATAATTTCAAGCTATAGTGGAGGGAGTACTGTTCTTGGACCAGACACAGATTTGGAGAAAACCTAGCCAAGCAACTTGTTGAACAGGAAATTACTTTTTTAAAATGGCCCAGGAAATAGTTTTCACGAAAGAGCCTTCACAGAGGTCATCAAGGCTGGCGATTATACAAAGCTGACAGTTGCAATGGAGATGCATTTGCTGGAAAGAAAATAAGATCATTTCCTATAATATCAGTGAGTATAATAATCACAATAATAGCCACCAAGTGTAAGGAAGAGGTTTAACTTGTAAGACTTCTGTGAGAAGAAATGAGTTGTGAGTTGTGTTTTAGAGTACATGTATGAAGTCTGGAATATGTAAAATAATTTATCTGTCCTTATTCTTGAGGGTTCACATTTGAATAAAGAATTATAAGGAAAAGAAAAGTTTATTTTTCCAAGAAACTTCCATTCCTAGAATAACTGTTCCTCTCATATGTGCTCATATACCATCCTGTAGTTATTTACCCTGTTATCATTCTGTTTTATCTTCCTCCTGTTTTATTTCTTCTCACAGCATTTTCTAGAGCAAGGAAAAGGTATTGTCCAGCACTAAGACCCTGCTGCCTTTAACAGTGCCTTCCAAATGATAGGCAGTGCTGAATATATTTATCAAATGAAGGTCTAATCAGCATAATCTTAACTATGCAAAATAACCTAAGTATGAAGTATAGCGATTTAGCTCAGTGGAGTGGATTTACTGACTCTTTTTATTTCCAACAGATGTATTCTTTTTTTAAAAGAATCTGATTCTGATAGCATACATGCAACATAAAATTCCCCATTTTAACCCAAACATTTTAAGTATACAGTTCAGTGGTGTTAACTGCATGTACACTGTTGTGCTATCATCACACATCCGTGACCAAAATGTTTCAGTTGTGCATTAAGTAGCCTACATACCCAGATTATATGCAGATGCAAGAATCACACTAAAGATAATCTAGACACAGGAGAAATATCCAGGTGAAGAAATATTTGTTTAAGAGCTTTGAGTTAGCCCAAACACCCATGGAATGCCAAATGCCAGTATGGAATCCTCTTTGTAGCATGGCAGAAATATTTTTTCCTGGGTAGGTAGGTCTAAGGCCTAATACATTAGCTCTCTAAAGTATGTGGACATCACACTGCTTCCTTAAATAAAAAAAGGCCCTTAATCCTCCCTATAACACAGCCTTGTGAAATAAGAGTAAGGGACATCCATGATGTACTCTAAGACAATAGTTCTCAATCAGTGGTGATTTTATCTCCCTAGGTGACATTCGGCAATATCTAGATAAACATTTTTTTTTTTTTTTTTTTTGCGTAGGCAGGCGCCGGGAATCAAATCTGGGTCTCCAGCATGGCAGGAGAGAACTCTGCCTGCTGAACCACTGTGGCCCACTTGAGACACTTTTGATTGTCATAACTCAGGGAATGTAGGTAGAGACCAGGGATGCTGGCAAATATTTTACAACGCACAGAACATGCTTCCCCCACAAAGTTCCTGGCACAAAATGCCAAAGGTCACAAAATGGTGACAGTGTCAAGCTTGAGAAACATTGTTCTTTGAAATATGAGATTATAACCATCTAGGTAAAATATCTTAGTGCACACCAGCCATTATTATTTATATAAATAATATCAATAATGTCTCCTTATGCTTTGTATATAGGATGTAGCCACTTCTCCATCTAAACACCTTGAATCAACTTGTTAAGTCAATTGTTCTTTGAAGACATGGCCTTAAAGGTGGTGTCATCACACGTACAGCTATATCCCTGCTAAATTGTCACCTTGCCAATGCCTTTTTTTGAAATAAAGCAAAAATCCATTTTTGGCTTTTGGTTCCCTGCCAAAAATATATCTTGATTAAACTAACAGCTTTTTTTTTTTCCTGCCCAAAATAAAACAATGTTTCTATGCAGTTTAGAGTGAATCACCTTAGGAATTAGTCATCAAAAAAATACGTTATTATAAACTCTTTAAAATTAAAGAGTGGTGTTAAATATATAGCAGCTTGCAGTCCCACCCACCTTGTTTTTAGTAAAGATAGAAAGACGTTTAAAAAGCCTGAGGCAATAAACACCACCTGCTTCTAAAGTGCAGGGATCCTGACATTTGAATTTCTGTTTCTATCTAAAGTCTGATATTCACATTAAATTATGTTGGTATTTGAAAACAGACTGACTTTTAACATGGTGTACAAATATAAAGAAATCAGACATTATCTATCCATTTTTACCCACCTAGTAAATATCTGTAAAATTAAATACAAAACTATTAAAATTGATTATCTTTGAATAACAGACTTATGGCGATTTTTTTAAAACATACTTATGCACATTTTCTAAATTTTCAAGAATTAAAATTCATGGAATAAATTAGAAGAAAACATCTTTTAAAAAGCTTAGTGCATCTAGTTAGCTTAGAGTATTACAATGTTGTTGCATAAAATAGAGCCTAGTCACAATTCATACAATTCAGCCCATCTTCACTTGAACAATATTATGAAATTTTGTTCTCCTCTACACCCCACATTTTCTCACATACCACCACACAGATGTGAGTTTTAAATGCTGCAGGGCCTTCCGTTGTATGGATATAATAATATATGGAGTCCATCCCTTATTGACATTTTGGCTGTTTCCAAATGTTTTTAATCATATATAAAACTCAAAAGAACATCCACCTACATATGTTTGTACATGTTTGCCTGGTAATTTCCTCAGGATAAATTCCTAGATGTACACCATCAATCAAAGGGAAGACATGTTTAAAAGATTCTGAAATGAATTGCTGAAGTATTCTCCTGATACATTTGCTCCTCCTGAAATTTAAAGTTCCACGTATGACCTATGCATGAATCCACTTTCCCTCAACATTATACAATTTCAGTATACAATTATTTTATATATAATTCAATATATAGTTTCATTTTCATATTTTAGCAAACCGATCCTAATATATTATTTCTATATATGAATAAAAATGCCTGACTCTACATATTCTTAAAGGCTTTTATTCACTTGAAAAGTAAAATTGTGTGTATCTACTATTAGTAATAAGTTCAATGAGGTCAGCAATTGTGCCCTTCAGTTGACACAGCTTTGGCCAACTATGTCATCCTCTGGTTTGCTGGATAATCTCTTCTTTTATTTCATCTCATCTACTTTTGTACAGGATCTTGGGTAACATTCAACATTGTAGAATATTATGCAGAGATTCAAATGAATAGAAGCAATCTCTAGTAAACAAAAAGTTTAAAGACAGTTCTATTTCCCAATAATGATGAGCAATAAATGATGAAAACAAAAGTACACTATGCACTGATATCAAATATTTCTCTCATTTTTGAGGGGCTGAAATTAAACTGGCTGTTATTTGAATAGATAACCAATGAAAGTTTAAACAAAATTTCCAAGAAATGAGGACTAGAAAAAATTAAAATAGGTATACACGATTTCTAATGATGAATACAAATATTCTAATACATTAGACAAAGCATATATGATTTTATTTTGCAAAAAGTCGCATACTTCAATCTCTGAACACGAAGCCATAATAGATAAATAAGTATTGGTTATGGCTGCTCAAATGTTTCAGCAGCTCAAATATTTGATTTTCACATAATCTTAATGGCGGTGTGGCAATCTGCATCCTCTATTAGACTAATTTACCTAATACAGAATGCCTCTTTTGTTGTTACCCCATTGTTTCAGCTGCTTTCAAACACAATGATAGAGTCTCTAACACATGTTATGGAGTTTATTCAAGTTATCCACTGTCAGCAGTTTTCTGCAGCTTTAACAAATCTGTAAGAATATTTAGCATTCTTTCCTTTCAATAAGGTACCAGGACCACTCCTGTATCAATTTGACATGACATACTCAACAATCGTCATAATACTTATGCTCTACTTTACAATTAGAGTGACTTCATATATTTAAATCATTGGATCATCAAACCATTCCTGGGAGCAATATATTTGCTCTGTTATATTTTTCCATTACACAGATAGAGAAAAGAAGGCTAAAAGAAAAGAATTAGTTATGGAAGGTAATGTAGTTGTTAATGAAGAATTCAGTATCATACAGAAATTTTCTGATGAGACAAATCCCATTCTATCTAGTTCTTTTTTAATTCTGTATTTCAACATCCTGTCACTGCTTCTACTCTATCAAGCAGTTATGTGTGAAATAAGCTATCATGCAAGACTATAGTTTTTTAGTGTTTTATCATGAGAACTGGCACCATCATCTTTTCTCACCATTCTTCTTTCTTCCCACATTATCGTGTAACAGAAACAATTAGGTATGGCAAAAGTCGTCTGATAATCTCAGCAGCTTTATCGTATTCATTTAACATGAAATTGATCCAGTGAGTTGGTGATCACTCTCATTTGAAAGCTCCTGTGAATAAAGAATCCATCGTTTTGTGGTTGACAAGCCACATGATTAATGACAGAGATATGATTCATTGCTTCATCAATATGATGTAAACAATGAGTTGATCCAGTCAATTGAACAAACAAACCAAAAGTGGCAAACTACTTTTGTTATTAACTTACCAAACAACGCACTGACTATACTGTTAGCTTTTCAAACAATTGCTTTGAAGTCACCTAGGGCACAGATTAGCTTAAGTTTATTTATAACACTCTATGCACATACCTAATATGAAGTACTATTTTAATGTATGCATTTTTATTATGCCAGATCTTTTATTTATTTTCCCAATAGATCTGTTAATTTTATTTCATTTTTTATTAGAGCTGCTGTAGGTTTACAGAAAAAAAATCATTCGGAAAGTACAGACACTATATCCCCCACACACCCACAGTTTTCTTCTATTATTAACACTTTGAGTTAGTGTGGTAACTTTGTTACAAGTAATGCGACATCATTATAATTATATTATAAACTATAACTCATTATTTACATCAGGGTTTACTCTGTATTGTACATTTCTATGGCCTTTTTATTTTTTGCTTTTATTCTGGTAACAAATACAGAACCTAAAATATTCCATTCAAACCACTTTCAAGTATATCATTCAGTAGCATTAACTGTATTTTCTAATGTATGTATTGTAATTCAAAATTTTTATTTATGTAAACCTATGAAACTTATTTTTAAACATTTTGAATCTTGAATGTCTCATATTTCTAGCAGCATTTCTTTTATCTGACAATCTTGTGAACAAAACTAGAGTGTGTGTGTGTGTGTGTGTGTGTGTGTGTGTGTGTGTGTGTGGAGAGAGATGTATGTGACAGATATATACTTTAAATATTCTTTATTATTTGAAGCAGAATATACATCAGGTGTCTACCATCTGCACTTGAAAATGTAATTTTTTTTTTTTTTGGCTTTTAAAAAGGGGAATTTAATAAAAGTTGCAAGTTAACAGTTTTTAGGCCATGGAAATGTCCCAATTAAAGCAAGTCTATAGAAATGTCCAATCTAAGGCATCCAGGAAAAGGTACCTTAATTCAAAAAAACCGATGAAGTTCAGGGTTTCTCTCTCAAGTGGAAAGGCACTTGGTGAACACAGTCAGGGTTTCTCTCTCAGCTAGAAGAGCACATGCTGAACACGGCGTCATCTGCGAGCTTCCTCTCGAGCTCCCTGCGAGGCATTTTCCTTCTTCATCTCCAAAAATTGCTGACCGGTGGACTCTCTGCTTCATAGTTCTGCAGTATCTTGTCATCCTTCTCTGCTCTCTCTGAATCTTCCTCTCTCTCCAAAATGTTTCCTCTTCTATAGGAGTTCAGTAATCAAGACCCACTTAGAATGGGTGAAGACACACATTCCCTATTCAGCACTGCATGTTGGAAACTTTAATTAGATTATCTCCATGGAGATGTGACTCACTCAAGATTGAGTGTTAAACTGAAAATGTAATTTTTAAAGGAAATAGAAATGACCCAAATACACATTTTTTTTCTAAAATGATGAGATCCATACCTTTCTCGGGGTTTTAGTTACTCCTGGGACTATTGGTGATGCCCAAGCAGATGCCCAAGAAATAAAGAATGATGACTTGAAGAGTGAAAACATACCCAATTGTCAATCATAGAAGGGTAATAAAGATTTTGTAGTGAACACAATACCACAGCTCCTTCCAAATATTTCATCTGCAAATATACATCAAGGCTCTATTTGTTTCCTCTTCACTCACTTCAGAAATCCAAGAAAGCTCATCTAAATTAAACTGAAGCAGAGATAAAAATAAATGCCATTGAAATGAGGGAGGAGTACTCTTAATTGAAATTCTAATTGGGAATGAGTGAGGGCAGCATCAAGAGAATCCAGATCTGCACAAGAATAAGACTGTTTGACCATATAAAAAGACTCTGATACTCAGTTAAGGTAAGCAATCAGTTTACATGTACTGACTTCTATTTATTTGTACTATCAGTCTATCTGACTTACACTTTTATTCTTTCTCATGGATTCATCTCCAACGTTATTGCTTTAAATCTCCAGTACTACTGCAGTGCGAAGCTGTTATGTACCCAGGAAAAGGCTTGTAATCCATTCCTGTGGTGTAGACCCAGTGCGGGTGGTTCCTTTGGATGAGGTGTTTCAACAGAGATGTGATCCACGTGATGCAAGGTGGGCTCAGTCCTCTGGCTGGAATCCCTTTTAAGAGGACAAAATACATACAGAAGCTATGAATTCAGAAAAACACCCAGAAAAGTATAGAGAAAGCCATCATAGATGGGGAAGTCAGAGGTTGAAGCAGTGAAACCCAGGAGAGCAGGGTCAGTAGACATTGCCGTGCACCTTGCTCTCTGACAGAAGAGCCCACGCACCTCTGTAACTGGTATTCAGAGAAGGTATTATCCTGTTAATGTCTTGACTGGAATATTTTCAAGGCTTTAGAGCTATAAATCTGTAAGCTAATAAATCCCTAATATAAAAGCCAACCTATTCCTGGTACATGGCATTTTGGCAACTTTAGCAAACCAAACCAAGTTTCTTTCGGCAATGTCAAGGCTCTGTGCAACAGTCTTTCTTTTCTGCAGAGATGTCGAAGGATGGGTCACACAACGCCCCGTCAGACCAGTCCAGTCTACCTTTAGGGCTCTGTATTATATTTTATTTTGGATATTTTACAAGAAGAGTCAGACTATAAAACTACATCCTATGCATTGCTTATTTTCTGTTTTAGAGGGTTTTCTGGAGTGACTGTTGAAAGAGATTTGGCAAAAGGGTCATCAAAGAGAGGAAGAATGTGAGACAATGTAAATGCATGCTGTCTTTTTTTCTTTTTTTACTGAGCATCTTGTTCATTTATTTAAAAATCAGTCCAAGTCTTTTACAAACACATATTATAGTGATAAAATCTAATATTTCAGTATATGTTCCGAAACCTCTCTTCCATTAGAGTAGAAGGGGTTTTGTTTAGTCTCCTACCAAGTCAAATGAAAACACTAAAAGATATGGCAATTTAATTGAAGCATCAAAATTACTTGCTCATTTCTCTTGAGAAGTGCACCATATCAACTTACTCTAAAAATGAGTTAATCTTAGGCAAATAGGTAATGTTAACTACAGTGTATTATGTTGTATTAATCTAGTTCTCTACATGAAAAAAAAAAGGAGGAAAGAGAAAATAAAGATATTAAGTGTGTAGATTTTAAAGTGTCAGTATTGCTTCTTTTTTTTTCTTTTTAAATGCAATTTTATGGAGATATATTCACATGCCATATAATCATCCAAAGTATAGTATCAATAGCTCACAGAACAATCATATAGTTGTAGATTCATCACCACAATCAATTTTTGAATGTTTTCATTACTTAAAAAAAATAAATAAAAATAAAAAAGAACACCCTAAACTACCATACTCATTATCCCCCATTATTTATTTATTTTTTTGTTTTTATGTTCTTATTCATCTGCTTATACACTGGATAACGAAAGTATCAGTCACAAGGCTTTTACAATCACACAGTAACACCATAAAAGCTACATAGTTATGCAACTATCTTCAAACATAAAGGTTACTGGATTACAGTTCAACAGTTTCAGGTATTTCTTTCTAGCTAAAAAGGAATATCTATATAGTGCCTAAGAATCATCTCCAGAAAGATCTCTCAACTCTTTTTGAAGTCTCTTAGCCACTGAAACTTTTTTCTTGTTTCATTTCTCCTCTCCCTTTTGGTCAAGAAGGCTTTTTCAATTCCATAATGCCAGCCCCAGGTCCATTCCTGGGACTCATGTCCCATGTTGTCAGGGAGATACACACCCTGGGAGTCATGCCCCACGCAGCTGGGGAGGGTAGTGAGTTTATTTGCAGAGTTAACTAAGAGAGAGAGAAGCCACATCTGAACTATAAAAAAGGTTCTCTGTGGGTGACTCTTAGGCGTAAATATACAAGATCGAGGGCTTGACTTATTGAATTGGTAGTCCCTAATGCTTGTGACAATATCAAGTATTCCCCAGGTGGGGAAGTTAAATAATTCCACATTTCTCCCTAGTTCCTCAGGGAACTTTCTAAACATATTTTTTTTTATTTTCTGCCAAAATTACTTTGGAATGTATGGGTTGTTGCATTAACCTGTACAAAATAACATGATCTCAGTGCCTATTCAGGTTTCCATGTAATTATGTTGTTTGAACAAACTGACCAGACAGGTTAAATCAGTGTGCTACAGAGAATATAAATTTTGTATCAAATAAGCATCTCTTCTTTTGGTCTTACATGGAAGTTGAAGTTTTAAAGTATAGTTAACATCATCCTTTACCCTGTATTCTGATTTACCTTAACATATGCTATCTTAAATACTGCATGTTAACACTGGACTACCCCATTAATTTCCTCTTCATTTTGTTGAAAAAGAGAAACTTAACCCTTAGCATTCTTTGGCATTGTTTTAGAAATACCCACCTGTATCCAGAAATTTCTAATGTCAACTTCAAATACACTTTAGGGACGAAAAGAATTGGTTTCAACATATAAACCATGATTACTGAAGATTTGTCACACTCTCAGTGCTTCTTTCTGACAGAATGTGTAATTGACACATGCCACCTACTACATAATTCACTTTGCAGTGCAGTGAGCATAAAAGGATACTAAATAATGAATAATTCATCTTAAACCTTTTTGTGTTGCCTTATTCACTAGAAAACTTGTCCATAGAGAAGAATATGTAATGATCTGTTGAAACTGTCTCCAATCAATGGTAATTCCATTAAACAAGTGACAACTACAGATACTCAACAGTCTTGATAACTTCTGTGATTGCATTTTTGTGAGTGTATGTTTAATCTTCTACAAATAGTTCAGAATGATTCAAAATATTTATTTTTCTTTTAATTTAGGGGGAGCTTATTTTGTTCAGTAGCAACATAGAAACCATTGAAATTTACCTGAGAAGTGATTATATTGTATTAGAAAAATTCTAAAGTAGAGCTTTCGTTTTTTTGTTTTGTTTTGTTTTGTTTTGCATGGGCAGGCACCAGGAATTGAACCGGGTCTCTAGCATGGCAGGTGAGAGTTCTGCCAGTGAGCCACTGTGGCCCTAGGGATTTTTGTTGTTGTTATTCTTTTCTTAAGTAAAATAAATTGTAAGAAGTACGACATGATAAGGAATTGGATAGGTCGTCCGTCAAAGCAGAGGGTTTAAGCAATGGTAATTTAGTATATTGGAATTATAATGAGTTTTATAAATATATGCTTACAATTGCATCTCCCAAAATACAAAGATTTGCACAAAGCTTAGGAATAGATAGTGGCAGATCACAGCAAGAAAACATTTTCTCCCAGTGCAGGCCTTCTCTGTTCCTTTCTACTGTCATTTGTGTTTATGCAAATCTAAAGTTCTCCTGGTGAGATTCTGAAATCCCACACATAGATAAGGCTGACTTTATACGAAGTTTCTGCCCTTTTTTAAAAAAAAACAAACCAAACCATGTATCCTTCACATCTGCAACTCTGATTCAGATTTTACTCTGACTTATATGACTATAACCATGGCACTAAGTATCAAGGAAATCTCTAGGAATGCTAAAATTTAAAAGCAAGTGCAGTGGGGATTCAGAAAATCATTATTCTAAAATCGTTACTTTTTTCTGTTGAAATTCAGGAAAAACTGAATTGTTCAACATGTCTCAGCAGAAAAGGAATGCCATAAGGCCCATGAATTGCTAAATTATTGGACTATAATAGTCATTAAAAAAACTTTCAGTGAGGTATATCAAATAAGTAATCAGATACATATTATTATCTCCAAATTAGAATCTGGGTGATGACCTCATCCAAATAGCATAATGTGGAAAGTAATACAAATATTTAAGATAACTATTGAGGAATTAATTTGCTTGAAAAAAACGTTATTTTTACTTGATAATTCTCTTTTATTGTCTGCTGAAGACTACAGGATTCGATTTTATATTTTAGCGTACTGTAAGAATAAATCTCAAAAAACAACACTAGTGATTGAATATCCTCTAAAATGGATGAAATTAGCTAGATAATAATCTCTAAGATTGTTTGTACATAGATCTTTCTTCTTGCATAATTCTTTTTCTCAGAATATATTTTCATTTGAAAAAAAAACATCTTACTTGATTCTTTTTGATTAAGCAATCAAGTTCAGATCTCAAGACAGCTGAGTCAATGTAACAGCATGCAAAACAAGAAAAAAATGTTACATCTTTATATTTTAAAGATCGCTTAATAACAATTTGAGCAGGGAAATGGATGGTTTGGGGTTTTCACACATACAGTGAAGGTAGAAACTCTAGTAACTCAAAAATTTCACCCACAGGAGTAATCCCTGATTTTATTTTTTTTCTTTAGGATTTTCTTCAGTGATTACGTATATTGAAATGTTAGTGGTAAAAATGCAATATTATGGTTTGAGAAAATAATATGTCTCTGAATATTATTTTTTATCACACATTTCTACAGAACCTTTTTGTAGAGCAACTTGTCACCATTACTTTAAACTTATTTTTGTTTTTATTAAATAGAAGAGTGAAATCAAAGTAAAAAAAACTTTAATTTTATTTAAATTATTTAATGCCCTTTTCTTAGTTTTAATTGAATTTAAATGTCATATAAAAATTATCCTCTAATTTTTTAAATCAATGGCTTAAAAAATTAGGAAGATGTTCTCAATAATGTTTCATTTATTTTAAAAATTGTGCTCAAGTACATGCACAGATGCATCTGCTATACATACACACATAAGGTATAAAATAGAATCTGGGACAATGTTCTTGACTATGTGAATTTATTTTGATAAATCCAGTGAATGAAAATGAGAAGTCAGTATAATCATAGAAGAGACCATTTACTGGTAGAGATGAATTTTGCTTCCCATCCTCTATCTGTGCTGTTTTATTTGGTGTCTTCTTTGGATAAACCTAGGTTAATTTGCCCTGGTCTGCTTGCTTCCTATGTCTGAAACATTCTTAAAAAATGTAACTGTGTTTCTGCTGCTCTTGTTATTACCTTTGGCATTTCGTTCCTATTTCTATGGTTCCTCTATACAATGCAGGGGGTGAAAGCTGCAAACTTTCCATTAAACTGTACTGAAACTGGTACGCTAAACTTAGCGATACCCAAACTTGTATGTTTATCAAAATCATCTAAAAAGTTTTGAGGAACTATAGATCCTTGAGCTTTATTCAAGGCCAAATGAATCAATTATGTCCAGAAGTAGGACCCAGAAACCTCTATTTTAATAAATATCCATAGATTATTAAAATTAGCAACCACTGCCTGAGAATGTAATCTGGCATGGAATGAGATTTTATAAGTGTGTGCACACATATTTTTGTGTGTGGGTGTGATTAATGCCCCCAAACTCTGCTTTATTAGGCAAATGTGCTTCTTTTTACTTTCTGTCTCCTCAAACAACTGATTCCAAGAATAATAACTGCTGTCTTAAACAGTTGACCTAGGCTTTATCCATTTTGTTATTGCATGACACAATCCACTATTCAATATCTTTTTGGTTGCCTAGCCAAATACACATAACAATAGAATATATACAACAGTGCTTTCCAATTCTTAGAGCCCACAATGCAAGCAGAAAGAGTTGGCTTGAATTGTCCTATATAGGTTCTCAAACTCAAATCAACCCATCCTCTCAGACTCCCCAGTGACAATTACATTATTTTCAGATGTTCACATGTACAAATTGTATTTTCTCAGACAACTTTAATTTCCCTTCTTCTCCAACAAACTTCTTATATCCAACACACTATTGTTTTCTTGAACTTGGATGATTAATGACTAACAGGAAAGTTTAAAGAAAAATCAAAAGCAATTTCTTTGCAAGTTTAGGGACATAAAAAATTGGATTTCCCCTTTTTGTACCCATAGCTTCAATCTAACTTTCCTTTTGAGCCCAGACACTGCTTTGGAATCTTCTCCTGCACAGAAAGCCTACGAAGATTTGGTATAAAGTGGAATTTAAAATCACATTGCCATTATCATTTTGACAGTAAAATCAAGGCAATTCAATTGAGAACTGAATTAGAACTAACAACAACAAAACAGATTTTATTATTGAATACTTAATATGTGCAAAGCTCCATGTTAATTTGTTTACAATTACCTTTATTTCCCACAAACACATCATGAAGTAAGCTCTGCTATTTCCAATTTTACAAATAAGGGCACAGTTTTATATAACAATATGTGTCTTAGATCACGTTTCTCCAGAAAGCAGAAATTGAGACAAGCAGGTAACTGTATTCAACACAGTATTTCCTGAAACAGGAAAGGAGGCAAAGATAAGATTCAAGGGCATGCTGTTAAATTGGTCATCTCTGAGGGCAGCTGGAGCTCAGTTCCGCTGCAGCCCTCTGAAGAGTCACTGATAAAATGTGCTCCCTAGTGGTCAGCTCAGAAGTAGAAGAGGGGAAGAGCTATGGATTGGCTCTTGCCTGCACTGGTTAAGGTTGCCCATGGGGCATTAAATCCCTCCTCACACATGTATGGTTGCCAGGCAAGTTCTCTAGCACAGAAAATGATGGAAACGGCTTTTATCTGGACATTTAATGTACATTATGTCATATTAAATATATTCACTTATGTTTACATTTAAAGTAGGTTTTTATGTTGCCAAATCAACTAATTTTTTAAAATTTATTTCTTAAACTGACTGGCAAATTCAATGGGAACACAGTTTAAAATGTGTTGTAGGGACTTACTCATCAACTTCTTATACAGTCCAAATGAACTAAAACAACCAAAAATGTTTGCCTATGAAGTTATTTTTAAAAGGGCTATTCATTGCAATGAACATTTATGAAACTAATTCTAGAACTCTATCAATCTACCCATGACTATCTTAATTTTTTTTCAACATTTTAGAGGAATATTCAATAATAAGCAGAAACTGAGTACTAAGGAAAAAAATAAATAAAAGGAAAAAGCAAGTGCAGCAATCCAATATGTAATGGGCCACAAAACCCATAGGTGCAATGCATAATGGCCTTGGTGTCAGCAGCTCCAAACCCTCTATTCTGATGAATAGAAAAAGCCAATCACATACTGTTTCCCAAAGCAATCCCAAGCAGCATGCATGGAGCAATAGCTGTAAAATGGAGTCCCAAAAGACTTATTCAAACATGCAAATTAACAGCATTGAAAAGCAATGTACAGTAATCAGGTCCCATTTAGTATTGTAACATCAGCTGGGACACAATAGCTGTCTGTGTATCCTGTAGACAGTTTGTATTGATAATAGCCACCACATGAGTAATTAAGCACTTTAAACAAGTCAACCATTTAAGTTGTCCTACAACTGAGGAGTGAAAAGCAAAGCTGGAACAAAGAGCAATAACAAGGAGCCATTATCCTTGATAATGTCAGTCCACCCAAAAGCATATGGTTCCCCAAATGAGAGCAGACTGTAGGTCTCACCTGTATTTTAGAGATTTCCTTTTTCAGTATTTTACACATTTAAATAACATAAATCCCATAATATGGGGGACTAAAAATAGCAATAGTGATTATCTTGTTACTAATTCATATGGCATCTTTAAAATATTTAATTACATCTTTTATAACTAATTTTAAATAGTCACCTAGTTACTGCTAGGTGGTGCATTTTTCTCACTGCAAAACTAACTTTGTAAGTTGATTTACCTTTGCATTTTATACCCAAAAGTGATAAGGTTTGTGTTTTGGAACATTGTATTTCCTAGTGTAACCATCTCCATGAGCCTTGAAGAGTCAGACTTACTTGGTTTCAGCTTCTGGAGGATATAACTGGGATAAACCTGCGGAGATGATATTTTTATCCAATTTGCCAGATTGTAGGGAAGATCACATTTAAATTGCCCACAGTTGTATATGCATATTTCCAAGGAAGGAGACTGTACAACTTAATTTTCTAAATCATACTAATATTAAAATTATTTGCTCCTGTTTGCAATGGAACTTAAGAAGGACAGTTGCTTCACCGTTTGAAAATGGTTGGTCTATTTATCCTCAGCCTTCACATCTCAAGGCTAAATAATTTAAATCCCTTTGGTATTCCCACATAGTCTGTTTTTAAAGTGCTTGGTCATTTTTGTGTCTGTCCTCTGAACCCTTTCTAATTTATTCATATCTTGCAGCAGCACTGGTATTTTAGTATGGTCTCTGCCCCATAGCAACCCTGCCAGGTCACTGTGGTTACTGCTCCCTCTAATTTTTTTGCAGGCATGTATAGGCTGGGTGACAAGGGAACTACTGAGAGGGTTGGGTCAGGTCAAGGTGTCAGTAGGGTTACTGACTAACCCAGATCTGAGAGCTGGGCCAAGAGTGTGGACCAATAGAACCCCCTGAGGCTTACATTCTGTTATAAATGATGTATGAGACTTTCCTGCCAGACACATCCAAGTTACCCCCAAAGGAGTGAAACTTTTCTCATTGTGGTATAGATATTCAATTTAGAGAACACAATGACCCAAAGGACTTCATGGATGTCAACCATCTCAAAAGTCCTTTAACTTATCCTTAACCTCACCATTAAACTCTCAACCTTCTGCTAAGCAGCCAGAAATTTAACTTTGAAGATTTTACTTAAAATTTTACAGTGGGGACTTTTCAAATGTCTTCCTAGGGTAGCAGGAGACTCACTCATTAATTTTGTTTCCTCTAATGCCTTTTTTTTCAGCTGCTTGATGAGTCAGGCTCAAAATAATAGGAGTTATTTTCACATTCTTTCACTCAGTTATCTTGAACTTCAAGATCTTCTATTTCCTCCCTGCCAGAATGTAGTCCAAAGCAGTTGAATGAGTGATATTAAAACCAAGAGTCTGTTTTCTATATGACTATAGGTAGGATAATTCCACTTCATAATAGGACAAGAAAAGAAATAGGATAGAAATAAGCTTATCAAAACAGATGAGTTGCATATGAAATGCTTGAGGCCAATATTGACTGAATGGAGAAGAGACAGCGATATTCCAGTGAGGAAGATGCTAAAGACACTGTTCTAGTTTGCCAGCTGCTGAAGTGCAATATACCAAAAATGGAATGGCTTTTTAAAAGGGAGAATTTTATAAGTTGCAAGTTAACAGTTTTTTAGCTGTGGAAATGTCCCAATTAAAGCAAGTCTATAGAAATATCTACTCTAAGGCATCCAGAGAAAGATACCTTAATTTATGAAGGCTGATGAAGCTCAGGGTTTCTCTCTCTCAAGTGCAAAGGCACATGGCAAACAGTCAGGGTTTCTCCCTTCGCTGGATGGGCACATGACGAATACGGCATCATCTGCGAGCTTCCTCTCCAGCTCCCTGGGGGGCGTTTTCCTTCTTCTACTCCAAAAGCTGCTGCCTGGAGGACTCTCTGCTTCATGGTTCTGCAGTGTTCTCTCTTGTGACTTTCACGTGGCTGTGTCGTTCTTCTCTGCTCTCTCTGAATTTCCTTCTTGCTCCAAAAAGTTTCCTCTTTTGTAGGATTCCAGTAAACTAATTAAGACCTACCCAAATGGGTGGAGACATGTCTCCACCTAATCCAGTTTAACAACCACTCTTGATAGAGTCACATCTCCCGGGAGATGATCTAATTACAGTTTCAAACATACAGTACTGAATAAGAATTAGAAGAAGCAGTTGTTTTTACAAAATGAGATTAGGATTAAATCACGGCTTTTCTAGGCTACATACATCCTTTCAAACAGCACAGACATCAATCAAGAGATGATCTGGACTGAACTAAGCTTTGGATGTTAGGCAAAGTACTCTCATAGAGTACTTTAAAAGTACAGATTTTAAGGAAGACAGGGCACAGGGAAACACGAGGGTAGATATGTGGACTGAACTGAGCTGAAAATCATATAACACTACTGCATGCCACATAGGGATATTGTGTTACAGACCAAAAATATTGATAAATGTGGTAGTTAGGTTCAGATATCAACTTGGTCAGGTGATGGTGCCCTCTTCTTCTGCTGCTGTGGACTTAAATCATCATGTGAAATTCATCTACGACTGATTAAATCTGCTTTGGCTAAGGGGATTGTCTTCCTCAATGAGTGATGCTTAATGTGATTAACTGGATGCTTAAAAGAGAGAAGTCAAAAAAGAGCTCAGCAGCTCAGACATAGACATTTGGAGATGCAGAAAGGAATTGCCCCAGGAAAATCCATTTGAATCCATAAAGGTTAGGCCAGCAGATGCTGCCATAAGCCTTTCCATGTGACAGAGGAAACCACAGGAAAGCTAGCTGCCTTTCCTCCGAATAACTGTAAATTTGCAGCTAAATAAATCCTCCTTATAAAACCAGTCTATTTCTGTTGTATTGCATTCCTGCAGCCTTAGCAAATTAAAACAGATTTTGGCACCAGGCAAGTTGGGTGCTGCCATGTTTACAAATTCCAAACATGTTGAAATGGCTTTTAAAATGGCTAAGGGGAGGTTTCTGGAGGAATTGTGAGGACCTTGATAGAGAAAACCTAGATTCCTTTGAAGAGACTGTTGGTCGAAACATGGACTCTAAAGATATTTCCATTGCAGATTGGAAGGAGGGCAACCATTGTTTTGCAGTGGCAGAAAGTTTGGCAAAATTGATTCTGGTGCTGGATGGAAGGGAGAATGTGAATGTTATGAACTGGGATACTTGGCTTAGGAAATTTCCAAGGTGAATGTAAAAGATGAATCCTGGTTTCTCCATGCAGATTAGAGTAAAATGTGTCAAGAAAGACATAGGCTGAAGACTGAACTTTTGAGTGCAAAAAAACCAGAAATTGATGGTCTGAAAAATTCTGAGCTTCCAGAAATTGAGACCTCAGGGAATAGTGCCCCATGTGAAGATTTACCCAAATATGGAACCAGTCAGCCATTACAGGACAAGCCAGGAAGGAGACGGAGTTATCCAGAAGGGATTTGTGGAAGGTCTTATTGTCTAATGGTTTTGATTCCTGTATATTACTTGACAAGTCAACAAATTTTTTGCAAGACCTGTATAAATAGAACTATTGCTAGTCTGCACTGGAGGGGACAGTAAAGGGACAAATTCCAGGAAGAATGGCATCAGAGGCAGAACCATGGAAGTTAAGGTCTAAGCCATGAAACCTCAGTCCAAGACTACAGATCCACCAGTGTGTATGAATGGGGTAAATTTTCCCTGGAGGCAGAGGGCAGGCCTTCTGCCTTGAGATTCAGGAAGTATTCTGGTGCCCTAGACCTTAGCAAGTGTGAAACATATTCCCTGCGATTGGGGGTGGTGGGGTGGTGGTGGTTGTTATCCCATTTTTCCGAAGGGGATGAGCATGTTTCTCAGAGATGACAGAGAATCCAGGTGCCATGCAGATGCTTGAAGAGAGTGGGGCTGAGAAAAAGGTGGTCTCCTCAAAATTCCTAGATGTTGCAACCCTCAGTTCAGTCTTGGAGAAAGCAGATCCACTGTGTAGGCCCTTAGAAAAGGTGGGACTGCTGCTTTCTAAAGTTCCAAGGATGAATGGTTCTCAGTCTTTGAAATCTAACGGAGTTTGCCTGACAGGTTTTCAGAATTGTTTAGGTCTGGTGGTCCCTGTTTTCCTTCCAATTTCTGCTTATGGCAGTGGGGTCATTTATCCTTCTTTGTATACTGGAAGCAGGAAACTTGCTGTAAATTCAAGGCTGTCAGTCAGAGGAGAATTTTGCTTTGGGACAAACCATACCTGAAACTGACTTTGATGAAACTTGGTAGTACTTTTGAGTAGGTATTATTGTATTTCTATAGTTACTGAAATGTTTAATGACTTTGATGAAACTTGGTAGTACTTTTGAGTAGGTATTATTGTATTTCTATAGTTACTGAAATCTTTTAAGGCTTTTGTGATATCATGATGAAATGAATGTATTTTGTATATGGAAAGATTTAGAGTATTATATGCAGGACAGATGCTCATTTTTAGGCAAAAAAATAGGTTGGTTATTGTTTTCTATTTAGAGATTAAGTATGGTTTAAGGTCATTTATATAGTTGCCCAGCAGACAAGGAGTGGACTCTATTTGTTAGGTTCAGCTGTCAACTTAGCCAGGTGATCGTGCCCTGATGCTGGGGACTTCAATCATCAGCATGTGACATTTGTCTATGGCTGATTACATTTGTGGTTGCCTAAGGGGAAGTGCTTTCCACAATGAGTGATGCTTAATTTGATTAGCTGAATGCTTAAAAGAGAGAGAGGTCAGAAGAGAGCTCGTCAGCTCAGACCCAGACATTCGGAGATGCAGAAAATATTCATCAAGGGGACAGCCATTTGAACCCAGAAGCCTTGAGGGAAAACCAGCAGAAGTTGCTGTTTGTCTTCCCATGGCAAGAAAAAGCCAGAAGAAAGGCAGCTACCTTTCCTCCAAAGAACTGTAAATTTGCAACTAAATAAGCCCTTATAAAAGCCAATCCATTTCTGGCGCTTTGCATTCTGGGGCAGTCTTAGCAAAGTAAAACAATAAACACTAATGAAGGGTGTTTTCCTATTGTATCCCTAATATTTTCATGGGATCAAATGGGGAATTTTCAAAGGTTTCCATTTCAGAATGAAAAGGGATTTCCCATTTCTCTGTGGTGCTACACAGTTCCTTTCAATGGAACAAGGCAACCACTTCCTGGGCATCCAGTTTGGGACTTTTTGTAATTATCCAAGTTTAGTTGAATGCTGCTGACAACTTGTAAGCATTAATATAGACACGAAAGGCTCACAGATTACCTTTTGTAATATAACTACAAAGTATATGATGTCTATTTTCTTTTTATCTGTGTCCCTTCTTTTCAATAATCTTGTCAGATTAGCTGAGAGAATGATGGATATAATGGAAAAGTAATGAAGTGCAATTGTTCATAAAGAGACCAAGCGATCTGCCAGCAAGGGATTTTATCAGGGTCAGAGTTATTTCCCAGTGATGGGAAATAAAAGTCAAAATAATTGTGTAATAGCACCTCTAAAGGCCTTGCTCAGCATTAGACTAAAACTTGCTATCCCACTTGACTCATTTTATAAGATAATTAAATTAGATTCTAAACAATTGATCTAAACATTTTTACATGAGAAGAACTGCACATTTCTTCTTTTTTTGTTTCCAATTATTTTTAAAGCATCATTTTATTTTCTACATTATATCTAATTTCATTTTAACATAAAAACCTAATAACACCTGTTATCTTCTACTAATGTAGTGAAGGGGGAATTTTCAATGAGATATTTTTCTTTAGCCAGGCAATTTCTATCTTTTTGTCCTCCACATAGGACCTCTTAATTAGAGAGTGGATGACAACATTACTTTGAGACTGGAAGTTATGCTAAAAGCTATGCTGTCTTTTATTCCATAAAGATTGCTGGGCAGCATGTCAGTTTCCAAAAAAACTAAGATGATTTGGAAAAATTAAACCAAACTTTCAAGGCAACATATTCTAATTTTCATTCTATTTTTTTAAATACTAAAATTCTAATAACTAGAAAATCGATATATTTCATATAATTTCTTTATGATGGAATCTATGTTTTTGTAAAATTTTTATCTTGCTCCTATCCTGAGTGCTTTAAACACTGTAATAGAAGTTCTCTAGCTTTCTTTATAAAAGAAAAAGAACTGCCTTTTTTTTTTTTTTTTTTTTTTTTTGTAGACTGATTTTCACGGAAGATACTGGATTAAGACATGTGGAGTGGCAGGGATTATTTTTTCCAAAATAAGTGAAGTTTTGAGATAAAAGCAAAATCCTGGTTTCATAAGGAAAAATAGAGTTTTGTTCTTTAAAAGGGGAGAGGGTGGGTGATGGTGGCTCAGCGGCAGAGTTCTCTCCTGTCATGCCGGAGACCCGCATTGGATTCCCGGTGCTTGTCCATGCAAAAGAAAAAGGGGTGGGAGAGTGGAGAGAGAATTTTAGTCTGATGCTTTATTTTAGAGGAATTAGTAGTTTTCAGTTCACTCAATAAACAAGCAAAATATCTAATGAGGGAACAAAATAGCTGTTATACGTTAATATAATTTTCTAGTGAAAGAAGTTATGATAACTTTTGAATTATTACTTGAAAATCATGATTTAAACACTTTCATCCAATCACGTGATTTTGTTTGAAAACTACATTCATCGGAGTTTGGCAGAAAGGTTCAGATCGTGGAGTGCTCTGAAGTCTTAATCTCTAACTTGAACACATAAGACAGACAGGGTCCTCTCTGTCTGTCTCCACCTCCGAGACCATTCCAGTTCTGGCAGTGTGAACTCTCTGCATGTATAGGAATGTCTCACATGGTTTCTCCAGAGATGCTTTTGCACAGACTGTTCCATCTGGTTGAGAGGCATTTCTTCCTCTCTTTAGTCATCAAGTAGATATTTATTCATATTTGCCAGAATCTTCACCTCCTTTCATAAACCCTACCGAACCCTAAATGGTTTGTGCAGTTTTAGAGTATCTTCTGCAAATCTCTGTCATAGCAATTATTTTTCATTGCCTTGTCATCACTGGTATTAGTATCACTTCCTCATTCAAGTATCCTTCTTTAAGATCAGAAACCCTGTCATATTTGTTCTTGATTCTACAGGAAGTATCATACAGGTATGTTGAATGAATAAATGAATAATGAAAACTATCTGTCGTAACTTTCACAAAGCATCAAATGACAAAATGAGTTGAAAGCACGTAGTGGTGAAATACAGTAAAATATTTTCATTGTAATTAACCAATTTATTCATATATTTAAATGGAGGGCAACTGTTAGAATCTTCTCACTAGTTTGCTACTAAGAAATAGTGGTGATAATCTGCTGTCCAAATGAACCCTTGCCTGCTTTTCTACAAAAGGCACACATGTATGGGATACCAGTTATATTACTAAATAATAATTCCTGACAGAGTTGAGCGATCTCAGAAATGTGAAATACAAAATGGAGTTGTTAAATTCAGCTCTGCTCATCAGTAGAAAGCCAATATGAGCATATACATGCTCAAATAACAGAATTAGGAGCCAAGATGTGGAGAATCAAAAGAAAAGAAAAATTATACAGCAATAAGTAGGGATGTTAATAATAAACCATATCATAATTAATATTGAGGTCCATTATTCTTTAGCCTTTTTTTTAACATTTGTTCCCCGTATTATTTATTTTTATTCCATATGTTCTACTCTTCTGTTGATAGAGTAGCTAAAAGGAGCATCAGGCATAAGGTTTTCACATTCATAGAGAGAATTGTTCAATCATCATCAAGAAACATGGCTACTGGAACACAGCACTACATTTTCAGGCAATTGCCTCCAGCCTCTCCACTACATCTTGAACAACAAGGTGATATCTACTTAGTGCGTAAGAATAACCTCAAGGATAACGTCTCGACTCTGTTTGGAATCTCTCAGCCATTGACACTTTGTCTCATTTTACTCTTCCCCCTTTTGGTCGAGAAGGTTCTCTCAGTCTCTTAATGTTAATTCTCAGCTCATTCTAGGGTTTTTTCTCAGTCCTTTGATGCTGAGTCTCAGCTCATTCCAGGATCTTTGTCCCACGTTGCCAGGAAGGTCCACACCCCTGGGAGTCATGTCCCACGCAGAGAGGGGGAGGGTGGTGGGACTGCTCGTCATATTGGCTGGAGAGAGAGGCCACATCTGAGCTACAAAAGAGGCTCTCTTGGGGGTGACTCTTAGGCCTAAATTTTAAGTAGACTTGACCTATCTTTTGTGGAGTTAAGTTTCATGTGAACAAACCCCAGGACTGGGGGCTCAGCCTATAGCTTTGGTTGTCTACACTGCTTGTGAGAACATCAAGAATTCAACTTGGGGAAGTTGAATTTCTCCCCACTCTCACCATTCCCCAAAGGGGGCTTGCAAATACTTTTCCAGTCACTGATCAAATCATTCTGGGATTCATCGGGGGATCACTCTGGACAAACCAACAAAATCTCATGTGCTACCTGAGATTCTTTAACTAAACAATTCTTTATCCTTTTAAATATTCCTCTTTAGATGAAACATAAATATCACAGTTATCTTATACCTGTTGGAATAAAAAGCAATCATAGAGGTCAACCTGTAACAGATGCTAAATTTTCTAGTCAAATAATGCAATACACAGTCATACAGGACATCTAGAGTAGAGGTGAAAGTACATAAAATAAAAATGAATGCTAAGAAATAACCTTGGTGTTGTAAGGCACGTAGGAAATATACACAGACATAATTACTTTACTGAAAATTCTTATGGAAATAGTACCTTTCCCATGTTCCATATGCTTTACCATAAATCTAGAATTTGTCCTAGAATTTTCTATATGCAAGCAGTGCCTTATTTATCTATTTTATTATTTTTTAAATATTTAATTTCTTGATTTTTTCTTCTTTTATCCTCTGCTCTTTGTATTACTTGCCGCCTTCCAGAATAACTTCACTCAAACATCCCTAGTGTGATCTTTTATACCTTTCTTTCCTACATAGTTACATTCAATTAACAAACAAATAAACAGATATCCTGATAAATAAATGAAATAATAATTTTTTATTATTTGCTGATTTTATGTTCATAATCAATTTATCAGTAAACATCCCAGCTAAGGGTCATTAGGGGTGTTTGTTTGTGTGTTTGTTTTTGGTTAGTCAACAGTCTATCAATTTTTGTGTTGACATAGTCTGCCTTGCCTGGAATAGCTTTTCCAAATTTGTTTTCCCAAGAACTCATCCACACTCAGGTTACTTCTTGGTCCTCTCCCTTAATTTTCTCCCACAAATGAAAGGAAGATTTTCAAGAAAGAAAACGTGGATAATAATTTCCAGTCACTAATAGTTAACGTAAAGTAGTGGTCAATGTTTGGCTAAATATCAATGTACCTAAAGATGCTAATTTTGGGCAAATGCTGAATGGGTGTATGTTGAAATTAATATTCATATGAAGCCTAGAGAAAAGCAAATATCACCATCATATAATGAGCCGCAAACTCAAGAATGAATTTGACATGTAATACAAAATATAATAATAAGTATTACAATTAATCTTCTCTTATTAAGATTGTGGGGATGAATTACCTTTTTAAAATTGATTGTTAAAATGTAGTAACAATGAATTTTCAGATAAATCAGTTGCTCAGGTTCCTCCTCACTTTCCTATACTGAATATTTACAATCCGCAATAGCTGTAATCGTTTACCTGAAGTCATTTGTGAAACATAGTATGTCTTTAGTTAGTCTATCCAGATAGAATACTGCTCATGACAACTTTGTCACAAAGTATTAAGATAACCTTTCTCTTTCATAGTAGCTGATTTAGGGAAGGATATTTTCTTTGTCATTATGAATGCAATATAGCCATTCTCACATAGAAAAAAATCGTATCTTCCAATTAATATTTTAGCGTCAAAGTGGATTACATGTTTTTTTTTTTCCCCAAAGTTATGGGGTTAACATGATCTTTCCTGACATTTATATAAACTGTGTCTATTTTATATTTTTAATTAATTTTAAGTTTCTTACTACTATTACTGGCATGCAAGAATATCATTAACATTATAATTAGTGATTGCAACATTCTACTATAATGACTGATGGAATTTCAATAGATAATGCCCACTGGGAGAGTTTTTATTTTCTCATAAGTGTCTATTGGAATGTGAAAGTACAATTTTGACATTAGATTTGAATGATGCAAAGCTTTGTTGGCATCACCGGCTTTGTTATGCCAGCTAGTTACTGAGGTTTACCTATCATATTACAGCACCCTCTCACTGTTCCTGCACAAATCCAAGTTGGCAGTCAAAGGCTGAGAACCAGACAAAGAACTAGAGCTGCTTACCAATACCTCCAGCTTCTCTACCTCACTGATCCCTTGGTCCACAGCAGTGAGAATAACAGTCACTCCTGTTGAGGTTCCGCCTTGAAGGAAATGGGCAGAAAGTCAAGCAGCAGAATAACAGGTGTCTCTAGCTTACTGCTTTCTCTTCAACCCAAATAATTCCCAATCATCACTCTTCCCCTCTTCTTTTATCTTTATGTAGCAGAAAGGGAACATTGCCCTTTTTCCTTACTAAAGTCACCTTTTCGTGTGTTCCAAAACTCCATTCACTCCTGATATGTATTGTGTATTTTCTCTACATTTCACATCCTTAATCTTGCACTTACGGCCAAATCATTTAGTTTATTTTCACTTAAAAATAAGCTCAAATCACCCATATCACATAAACGACTTTCTTTGAAACCGAATACTCTCTCAAATAACCACTTTTTATTTCCTACCTTTGTCAAATTTCTTGATAAAAATAGTTTTCATCTGCAACCTCCAGTTCATCACCACATAGCATAAAAGAAAAAATAGGGCATACATATTTTTTTACATAAATGTACACATGTGATTATAATCATTTAGACATTTTTAGTATCATCTTTTGTTTTTTTTTCCTTTTTAGCTTTCTCCCCTCCCCCATAGCCTATGCTTTTGTTCCATGTTGTCATCCATAGCCTTCCCCATCGTTACATAATGACCTTTTCATTCTCTCTCTCACAACCACATACATTTGCATATGCATAAATGTATACATATAAATATTTCCACACATGTTAAGATTTTGTTTAATGACTGTTCCTTCTCAGAATATCATAATATCCATCATTTCAGCACCTTCCTTTTCTCAGGCCAAAAATTCATAGGAAAATTCCACTAAGTTTCCAATATCTACAACTCACTCCTTTAAAAAGTAATATAATATGCTATGTTTTAGTTATGGATGTGTGTGTATATCCTAGTCCATTTAACAATTCTATCCATTCCCCATGCATGTGTTTTACTTGTTTTCCTCTTTTCTCCCCTACTGTCAAACATGCTGTGAAATATGTACACATATTCTTAGGATTTGGGTGCTTTTATTCAGAGTGATATTCAAAATAATTAGCGACTGAAATGATGTGAGCAAAAACCAATACCAATACCAATAAACGCTGAAAGTAAGTTCACACTGGTGAAAACTAACGATATTTCTGTGGGATAGATTTGCATGAATGTTCTTTGGATCAAAAAGTAGTATTTGTAATGTTGATAAATATTCCCATTTTTTGTTCCAAAAAGGTTACAACAATTCATATTCCTTTCAAGAATAAATGAAAGTATCATTTTCACTCTGAGAGTTACGGGTTTCATAAATCTCATGAGTCAAATCAATTGTCATCACATTGTTACTTTAATTTGCATTCTTCTATTAGTAATGAACATGAGCATCATTTTCTCTCTCTCATTGTTTCTTGACAATCTGCTATTGATTTTCTGAGAAAACTTTTTTTATATTCTTGTCCATTGTACTTTATACCATTGTGTTGTTTGATTTATCTTCTTAACATTTCATAAAGGTTTGGAATAATACAAATATTTTTATTCAACCTGTCCTCTACATTCAGGTTATTTTTCTAAATCAATGATACATCTTTTGTTTTTATTTTTGATCTCCTTTAAAAATGCAAATATTTTAATTGATTTTTCTATAAATTCTGTTATGACTTTTCAAGTTCCTAATTTGACTAAGAAGTTCTCCAATATTTGATCACCTATCATCTTCTTGAAAATTCCATCTTATCTCTAAGATATGTGTTAATATATATTTTAGTTATAATTCAGTTGCAAATGAATATGGTATCTTATAAGACGTGAGATAATATCAAACATTTCTTCCATAATTATAATTAAAGGTCATCAACATTTATTGAATTAATCATTTGTTTTCCCATGTAACTGAGATATTGCTTCCATTATCTTGGAAATTATCACATTTTCTGTGTTCATGAAATGAATGAATTCTATTTCATTCATCTATATATTTCTTTCCATGCAATTATTAAACCAATTACATAGAGTAATCCTATAATTGTCTATAATATAAGGTAGCAAAATCCCCCTTATTCAGCTTTTTCATATGTTTTTCGGAATTGTCAAAAATAAGAATAACATGTCTCATGCAGCTATCTTTTTGATATGTTAAAAATTCCCTCCAAGAATAGATATTTCTTTTTATTTGTTCAGGCCTTATTTTCAGTACTCCAGAAGATTTTACATAATTATATAGAATAGGACATTTTAATATTCTTTATGAACATATTGCTATTAATTTTACTTTGTTAAATTTTTGTTAAATTTGTTAATTTTTGTTACTGTTCATGGATATTTCCCTTATCTCCTTTCCTAAGTATTATCACCACTACAATGGAACACTAATTTTTAAATTCTGTTTTGTATCTTTGTATATTTTGACATATTTTATTAATAATTACATTAATTTTGCTAGTATCTTTTGTGTTTCCTTGGTATATAATCATGCCAACAACAATTAAAAAATAAAAACAAAAACACAATTCTCCTCACATTTTACAATATTTATACTGAGCCCTCCATTTTATTACTTTACTCCACTTAAATTTTACTGAATTAGAATTGCAAGCTGATTTATATCAAATGAAACTCTAATAATTTCAATATAATTCAATTAAAAGTAGGGAATGGGACAATATAGTGGTGTAGGGAGCTGTGAGGTTTAATTTATCCCTTGGACAGCTAATAAATAGCCAGGAATTATCTGGAACAACTCTTTGGGTGGCTTCCATGATGCACACTGTACATCATCCTGGATTGGGTAAAAGGGCTGAGATCATAGCACAGTATTGTAAGTAAATTCTTACAGTAAGAATTTCCACATGGAAGCTAGAGTCCCTCCATCACTGTACCAGCAGGGAGATCTGAAATTTCACCCTGGTCGGAAACAGAAGCCCTCTCTATTAGGGGGCAAGGGAAGGAGAGGTCAACCAAGCTTCAATTGTGGAATCATTAACAAATTCATTCTTGTCTGGGAAAATCTGATTAGGATTGATCCTATCAGGTGAGAATCTCTTCCCAGAGCTGGAATTTGAGGTAAAAGTTACAAGAGGTAATGAAAGTTGTATAAAAAACATATAGAGGGAGAAAAAAACACAACAAAACAAAAGGTAGGTCAACATTCCTTGAGAAGGAAGAGGGAAGAAAGGGATTTTACCTGGTGATGAAACAATTGCATACAGAGAAAAAAATGACAATCTCAAAATCCTTCCATATAGGCAGGACAAGAACCAGAAAAAAGTGCTGAAAATTCTGATCAATTAAAGAGAAGCTATGGTAGAGGTCTAGAGTAAAGTGAATTGAATGTCAAACAACAGATAAAGAACAAAGCCAGCCAACAAGAAAACCTAGGCAAAAGAGAGAAAACGACCTCCAGAATAAGCTAATCAATGTATCAGATCCTAAACATGAGTCATACTAGAAAGCATGAAGATATAGCCCAGTCAAAGGAAAAATCTAACACTTCGAATGGGATACAAGAGTTGAAAGAACTAATTAAGGATGTTCAAACAAATCTTCTAAATCAATTCAGTGAGTTGAAGGAAAATGTGGCAAAAGAGAGTGAGGCTATGAAGAAGATGTGGGGTGACTATACAGAAGAATCTGAAAGCTTGCAAAAGGAGATGACAAAACTTATGGGAATGAAAGGCACAATGGAAGAGATGAAAAACACAACGGAGACCTACAACAGCAGATGTGAAGAAGGAGAAGAAAAGATTAGTGAACTAGAGGAAAGAACATCTGTAATCTTATAGACAAAAGAACAGATAGGGAAAAGAATGGAAAAATAAGAGCAGGGACTCAGGGAACTGAATGACAACTTTAAGCACACGAATATGCATGTTATAGGTGTCCCAGCAGAAAAACAGAAAGGAAAAGGGGCAAAAAAGAATAATAGAAGAAATAAAACCCGAAAGTGTTCTAACTCTTATGAAAGACACAAAGTTATAGGTCCAAGTAGCACAACATCCTCCAAACAGAATAGATCCAAGTAGGCCTATTCTAAGAAACTTACTAATAAGATTATCAAATATCAAATGCAAAGAGAGAATTTGGAAAGCAACAAGAGAAGAAGTGATTCATTACACATGAGAGAAGCTTGATAAATCTAAGTGCAGATTTCTCAGCAGAAACCATGGAAGTGAGAAGGCAGTGTTATGATGTATTTAGAATACTGAAAGAGAAAAACTTCCAACAAAGAATTTCATATCCACAAAACTGCCCTTCAAAAATGATGGAGAATTTAAAATATTTACATATAAATAAACACTGAGAGAGTTCCTGGACAAGAGAACTGCTCTACAAGAAATACCAAAGGGAATGCTACAGGAAGATAGAAAAACATAGGAGAGAGAGAGATTTGGAGAAGAGTGTAGAAATGAAGATTATCAGTAAGGGTAACTTAATTGGGCAAATAAGAGAAAAAAGTAAGATGTGACATATGCAACAAAAGACAAAGTGGTTGAAGAAATTACTGCATTTACAGTAATAATTTTAAATGTTAATAGGTTAAAATCTCTAATTCAAAGACATAGAGTGGCATATGGGTTAAAAAGAAGGATCTAACTAGTTATCTACAAGAGACTACTTTAGATACAAGGACAAAAGTATGTTGAAAATGAAAGGTTGGAAAAAGACATTTCATGCAAACAACAATCAGAAAAGATCAAGGGTAGCAATACTATTATCAGACAAATTAGACTTCAAATGAAGAACAAATAAAAGAGATAAATAAGGGTGCTAAGTATTAATAAAAGGGGAAATGTATCAAGAAGAAATAACAATCATAAATATCTATGCACTGAGTGAGAGTACCCCAAAATGCAGGAGACAAACACTGACAACACTGACGCGAGAAGTAGAGTCTCCTTCAATGATAGTCAGGGATTTCCATACACCACTCTCAACAATGAATAGAACATGCAGGTGAAGGATCAACAAGGAAACAGAGATCTGGAATAGCATGATAAATGAACTAAACTAAACAAACATTTACAGTACATTGACTCCCATTGCCACAGAAAACACATTTTCGTCAAAATTCTCATGGATCATTCTCTAGGATAGATCACATGGTGGATCACAAAGCAAGTCTCAAATTAAAAAAAAAAAAGAAATTATACAAAAAACTTTCTCAGGTCATAATGGAATGAAGTTGGAAATCAATAACAGGAGGAGGGCTGGAAAATTCACAAATATATGCAAGCTAAACAAGACGTTCTTAAACAACCAATGAGTCAGGGAAGAAAGCTACAAGAGAAATCATTAAATACTTCAAAGCGAGTGAAAATGGGAACACAACATATCAAAACTTATGGGATGCAGCAAAGGGAGTGGTGAGAAGGAAATGTATTCCCCTAAACACCTATACTGAAAAAACGAGTAGAAATTGAAGAATTAACTGCTTACTTGGATGAACTAAAGGAATTACAGCAAACTAACCCCCCCAAAAACAGAAGAAATGAAATAGCAAAAGTTAGAGCAGAAATAAATGAAATTTAGAACATGAAATCAATAGAGAAAATCAGCAAAACCAGAAGACAGTTCTTTGAGAAAATAAATAAAAAGAGATAGATCCTTATTCTGACAAGAAAAAAAAAAAAAGAGAGGATGCAAATAAATATAATCAGAAATGGGAGGGGGTACATAACTACCAACTCTGTAGAAATAGAGGAGATCATGAGAGGATACAATGAGCAATTATATGCTAACAAACTAGATAACTTAGATGAAATGGAAAACTTCCTAGAAAAGCATAAACAATGAGCATTGACTTGAGAAGAAATAGAAGACCTCAACAAACCAATCATAAGTAAAGAGGTTGAATCAATCATCAAAAAACTCCCCAAAAAGAAAAGCCCAAGACCTGATGGCTTCATATATGAATTCTACCATGAATTTAAGAAAGAATTAGCACCAATCTTGTTTAAACTCTTAGAAAAAATTGAAGAGGAGAGAAAGCTACCTGAATCATTCTATGAAACCAATATCACCCTAATATCACAGCCACAGAAAAGATACAACAAGCGAAGAGAATTGGAAGCCAACCTCTTTAATGACTATAGATATAAAAATCCTCAAGAAAATACTTGCAAATCAAATTCTGCAGCACATTAAAAGCATTATACACCATGATGAAGTGGGTTTTATTCAAGGAATGCAAAGGTGGTTCAACACAAGAAAATCAATTATGTAATATATCACATCCATAAACCACAGGGGAAAACCACATGATCATCTTGACTGATGCAGAAAAGGCATTTGACAAAATTCAGCATCCTGTCTTGATGAAAATACTTCAAAAGCGTTTTCTGTTCCTAGGAACAGAAGGGCACTTTCTGAACACAATAAAGGGGATATATGACAAACCCACAGCTAGCATCATACTCAATGGGGAAAGGCTGAAAATTTCCCTCTAAGATGGAGAACAACCCCATTACTAAGTATATACTCAGGGCAACTGAAAGCAAGGACATGGACAGACATTTCCAAATTGATATTTATAGTAGCATTAGTCACAATTGTCCAAAAATAGAAACAGCCCAAATGTCGATCAATGGATGAATAGATAAACACACTGTGTTATGCACATACAATGGAATTATTTCACATCTGTAAGATAGAATAAAGTCGTGACACATGCTACAATGTGGATGAATCTTGAGGAACTTATGTTGAGTGAAATAAGCCAGAAATGAAAGGACAAATATTGTATGCTCTCACTAATATGCACTATCATCTGCAAAATCTGAGAATTGAATTTGAAAGCTTCGGTTATCAGGGAATAGAAAGTGGGATGATTAAGGGATACAGGATGTTCAGTAAGATTCATTGTAAGGGTTCCTGGATTGTATGCTGTTCCAGATATAATAGATTGTATGCTATTCCTGAGTTTTAACAGTTATTTCTAAATTCTGAGATGCTGTACTATTTGTGCATAATGTAATAGTTCCCTGGAACTTTTGATGTTTGTGTAACACCTGAGACTGAGTTAGAATTCTTCAACTCTGAAAGGCAGCATTACTCCATACAGCAAGTGAAAACAAAGCTGAAAAAGAGATCAATCTTCAAATAGAGATATGAATGAAATGAACCTGCTTAGGCCCAAGGAAAGTCAGAATACAGGGTAAAAGATGACATTGCCTGTATTTTAAAACCTGAACTTCTGTGTGAGACCAAAGGAAGAGATATTTTGTTTGGTCCCAAATTTAAACTTTCTGAAGCATACTATCCAACCTATCCTGTCTGGTCAGTTTATTAAAATAGCATAAGTACATGGGACCTAGAATTGAGAATGAGATCTTGTTATTCTGTACAGGCTAATGCATAACCCTGAAACATCCCAGAGTATTTGGATCAGGTAATTTTTTTAAAAAAAGTATTTGCAAAGTCCTCTCAATGAAATAGGGAAAAGTGTGGAAATACTAAACTTCCCACCTGAAGAATTCCTGATATCCTCTCAAGCATTAGGGATCCCAATTTAATAAGTCAAGCCCTTGATATTGAAGCTCACCCTATGAAACTTATTTCTGCAATGGCAGAGTTAAGCTTTCTTATAATTATGCCTGAGAGCCACCCCCAGAAAACCTCTTTTGTTGCTCAAATGTGTCCTCTCTGTCTCAGCCAACTCTGAAAATAAACTCACTACCCTTCCTGCTACGTGGGACATGTCTGTAAAGGGTGCCTGTCTTTCTGGCAACATGGGACCTGACTCCCAGGGATGAATCTGGCCCTGGCATTGTGCTATTGGGAATGACTTCTTGACTAAAAGGGGGAAAATAAATTAAACACAATAAGATTTCAGTGGCTAAGACATTTTGCATTGAGTCGACAGGTTATTCTGGAGGTTACCCTCATGCAAGCTTCAGCCAGATATTTAAAAATTGCCATAGTATGCCAATCCACAATTGACAGTATTCCTGAAAATCCTAAAGAATACCCTGGGTTCTCTCCAAGACTCCATAAAAGCTTTTTTTAGTGAGTTTTTTGTTTTGTTTTGTTTTGTTTTTTCAGAAACTTAAGGCCTTCAGATTGTTCCTATGCCAGACAGACTCTGAAACACAGAAGTACCAGTGTCTCCAAGAACATCAGCAAAGTCGGTTCTTCTACCCCACAAAATTGATGCCCCTTCCCAACATGAAGAAGCTAAAATATTCATTGCCCAGGTATCCTTGAAGATTGAAAGATCAAATGAGAGAGAGGAGAGGTAACCGAGAAATTATGGTTTAACAAGTGATTATGAATACTGTCTCATTATATAGATATTTCTTTTTAGTTTTTAATGTATTAGAATAGCCAGAAGAACTATAACAATAATCCAGTAGCCGTGATCTTTGATAATGATTGTGTAACTATTATAGCTTTTATTGTGTGACTGTGATTATAAAAAGCTTGTAAGCGACACCCCCTTTATTCGGCATATGGATAGATGAGTAATAAAATAAAAACAAAAATTATAATAATAATAGGGTAGATAAGGGGCATGGGATGTTTTGGGTTTTATTTTTTTAATTTCTCTTTCTTTTTGGAGTGATGAAAATGTTCTAAAATTGATTGTGGTGATGTATGCACAATTATACAATGATACTGTGAGCCATTGATTGTATATTTTGGATGGTTCATATGGTATGTGAATATATGTCAATAAAATTACATTGAAAGATTAAAAAATTCAATTGACATTTAATGACAAGACTGCATATATCTAATCTCCAGATATTTAATTAATACAGTTTTATTGATTCTGCCAATTATAAAAATGCTTGTTGCATTTTTTTTCTGTAAACATGTTTAATAATATTCAAGTAGTTTCTTTCTTAGCCTTCCTTGCATGCAAGCACTGCAAATGTTATTTGGCATCCACCAATCAGAAACACCTCATGAGGGTGAGATTTGGAAATAATTAATATCAGGTAGTATAGGGAGACTGACCTTGAAAATGCTCTAGTGCTCAGTTATGTCAGTAGTGGCAAGAGAAGTGATTTTGACACACAGTTCGGAATTTCACAGATGCTTAGAAGCAGTGACAGTGTAGTTTTCAGTTAAAAGCTTTCCAGCAGTTGTCAATGTTTCTAGATTATATAACTGTACTCTGGCTTTCTCTCTGTGTTAATTTGAAAGCTGCCAGAATGCAATATACCAGAACTGGAATGGCTTTTAAAAAGGGGATTTTGATAAGTTGCAAGTTTACAGTCCTATGCTTATAAAAATGTCCATACTAAGGCATCCAGGGAAAGATACCTTAATTCAAGGAAGCTCAATGGGTCAGGAACACCTCTGTCAACTGGGAAGTCACATCGCAGGCATCTGCTAGTCCTTTAAAGGCTCCTGGGCTCTGCTGCTTTCAAGCCTCTGTTCCTGTGGGTGTTTCTCACTTTGTTTCTCCACAGCCAGCTTTCATCTCTTGGCTTCCCTTGGCTCTCTCCAGGTTCTGACTAGCTTATTTTTATGGCAACATCTGCTGGGCTCTAAGCATCTACAAATATCCAAGTCTCTGTTCTCTGCCTCTCAGCTCTGCTCTGAGGTTTCTCTTGGCTCTATCGTTTCTGCCATTTATGTCTCTCTCCAAAATGTTTCCTCTTTTAAAGGATTCTAGTAAATTAATCAAGACCTACCAGGAATGGGTGGAGTCACATCTCCATCTAGTTAAAAGGTCACACCCCCAATTGGGTATGTTGTATCTTTGTGGAGATTATCAAATCAAAAGTTTCCAACCTACAAGTATTGAATTAGGATTAAAAGAAAGAGCTGCTCTTACAAGAGTGGATCAGGATTAAAACATGACTTCTTTGCGGTATATAATATTTTCAAACCAGCACACTATCATCTATGAGGTGTACAAACTATTTATTATTCTTTCATAAATTTATTTACTGCATTAAGCCACAGAGACTTTTGTTGTTCACCCCTCACAAGCCTGAGCACTGCAAAATTTTGTAATAAGAAGAATTGCAGACTAAAAATCCTGAAAGAAATGGGAGTTTGGGACTCATTTCCTGAACCACGTGGATTGAATGCAGTAAGAATATAGTGTGTACTGAAGTTTAGGATCCTAGTGATTGTTGTCTGCAATAGCCACCTAAGGAATTTTCACTTTGACTGTTGAGATCAAGGTATTGACCAAGTGATTTGCTGCTAGCAAAGACTATTGTAATGGATGCAAGAAACCCGCACAAACCACTGAGTGGATCAGATAATTCAAATAGTACCAACGAGCTTAAATGAAATGACGAGGTGAGATTTTAAATTCCTGGCTTCAGTATAGTCATACTATATTAAAATAATGTTCTTATATATTGTACTTGCAGGGATAATGTAGCTGAAAATTAAGTCCATGGTAGGTTCTTCTGGCCTGCTGATTTGTGGTAGTTGAATTCAGAATCTCTTGATATCTCCTATGTTAAACTTATATGTTTAATATGAAAGAGCAGGGCATACAATTGGAGTGTGGACAAATAAAAAGGTGTGGATGACTAAAAAAATTCCCCAATCCCTTGGGTTAGCCCTCCTCTCTTATCTTGTGAAGCTGTTTTGTCTCTTTCAAAGTCCATGTAATGGCTTTCATTGAGGCAGTGATCTTGCAAGGAAAAGTCAATTCTCATACACACCATTTTGTCCTGTCCTCACTCCCTTTAGGTCCAGATGGCCAATTATATTATCAAATGCAGAACAAGACTTATCCACCCCAAGGAACTTTAAGCACTTCTTTATTTATATCTGTATTGAACTAGGACATTACACACACACATACACACAAGGGGGACTGGACCAGGAAGAGAGAAATGCAAATGTGCATTGGTGCAGGTGTGCACCAGGAAGAGAGAAATGCAAATGTGCATTGGTGTAGGTGTGCACTTAGCAGAATCTCTGGATTTATTGAGTGATCATGAGCAGCTAGGAGTGGTTCTAACTGCGACTGACCTTGTTAACTGACACACAGTATCGATAGTGTTCTAAAGTAAATGAAAGTGAAATGCCTGGAATTCTTTGTTATAATGTGAAGGATGGCTTCTAAAGATGGAAATAGGAATATTGGAGTGGATTAGTCTTGGATAAGGTGTTTGATTAAGTCCTACACATAGCACTTGAGAATGCCTATAGAATAGTCATTTCACCAAGATACTTGGAATACATCTATGAGAAGATTATCTATAAACTTGAAAATCCAACAAGAACTGTACTCTGAGGGTCTGAAATGCAAACAGGAGACTCATGCCCTGAACAAGGCTCTCCGATTTTAATGTGGGTATTCAGATTTTGGGGCAACAGAGGCAAGTAGCTTTACTGAATTACAAGAGGAAATGAGAATGTTATTGGAATAGGAATCATTGGTTGGGTCAAAATCAGAATAGTTTATTCACAAAGTAGTTTGGCAGTAGTTAATCAATCCAACAGTCCTTGGTAAAGAAATATATAGGCAACAAATTAAGGTGTTACTTGACCTGCACTACCTAAATAACAATAATAATAATAATGGTAATGATAATAAAAGGTCTAAATCTTATAACCACAGTGACATAGTTCTTAGTCCTTAACATTTAACACACCCAGAGCCCTTAAATAAAGGAAACGCCTAATACTGTAAAAGAAGCCTATACCATTTTAAAAATACTTATTGAAATCATTCCCTTAGTCTTTACCAAAAGGGCCTCTGCCCACTACCAGGCTAGCTGGTCAATGTGTAAAGAGAATTGCCATTATGTTTCAGGGATTGGAAACTAGCTCTGAGATAACCTCTTCCCTAGGTTAAAGGCTTGGAGCGGGGAGCAGGGGATCAGATAAGATATGGAATTTTGATTCAAATCTATATCATAGTGGGCCCACTATGTTTATACATGTTTTTAGTTTGTTGTTTGTTTTTTCCTGGTTCCTAAGTGTAAACTTGGAATAGTGTTCTGAGCAACTGAAAGATGATACCCTGTGCTGTACAGCAAGGGCTATTCTGTTCAAAGGGCTGCCAGAAGCCTGTGAATCTCCCTCTTTCTTCTAAAATTGCAAGCTCATAGAAATGCAGAATCCTATGGGATCATTAGAACTATCATCAAAACTTGAAAAATCCAGAGCATATATCTCAACCATATATAAATCACTTGCAACCACATATAAAAGACTTGCTTGGTCTGTGCAGTAGAGAGATTGATCTTAGAAAATGATGAGGAATAATCTTAAGCTTAATCAGGTGGGATCTCAACTGCAGCTGCTTACTCAGATGTGGTCTTAATATTGGAAGAAATAACAATAAAACTTCTACTACCCATTGTACAGCAAGTATACTGGCAAACACATTGCATTTCTCTACCCTACTAGGCAGAGTAAGAAGAGCTTTGTGTTCACCTGATATATATAGATTCCCTAACTTGCCTAAGGGTAACACAAACACTCTAATTCCATGACACAATCTAGTTCACACAAAATGTGATGGTCACAATGTTACACAGGTCCACCAAAGTGATGACATTATACTGCTCATATAAACAAGTGGTAGAAATTGCCTTTATACTTCTCTGACTTATTTACCACATGATCAATAAAACTACTAGCTTTAATTGGAATCCAGAACAAGAGAAGGTAATTGGACTGGTCCAAAGTGAACTACAAATAGTTTTGTTATACAGCTAGCTGATCCAGTGGTGCTTGGGATGCCCATGACACATCACAAGTTTGTATAAAGCTATTAGCAAGTCCTAAAGGGAAAGTAACAATGAAAATCCTTAGGATTTTGGAGCAAAGCCTCACCTTATTTGGCAAAGAACTAAATTCTTTTGAGAAACAGCTGCTGGATTTTATTCCTGGAACTCAGTAGAGACTAATTGCCTGCCCATCATGAACCAGGAGATTATTTGGCCGATCTGGGTGTGCCCACTATCATTTCATCATTAAGTTAAAGTTATAGGTATAGAATCAATTTTGAATAAGTCCTGAAGGCACATGTGATTTTAAGAATAAAAGCCATATTTCCAGTATACTCATTCCTTTACTGTTGGCAAACCTTCTCCAATCCATATTTGTCATGCTGCTTGAGGAGCTCCTATTTAAGCATAAAGAAAAATTCATCCCTTTTAAAAATGTGTTTTTTTACCATGTATTGACAATGGCCACAAAAGAACTGCTGAAGCATTTCAGCCTTGTTCAACTTGATCCTGAAAGATACTAAAGAATGGAAAGGCATGAGTGAACAAAATGTTGAGCCCTACACTTGATGTTTACTTCATTTGCATATGCATATGTGATAGATTTACAAGTACTGGACTTTGGATAATTATTTTGAGACAATGATCAGGGATGGAAAAGAATAAAATTGGGCAATTGGTAATAAGGACATTTGGGAAATAGTAGAAGAGATGGACATTTTAAAATGAGTCTAGAGAGTGAGAATATTTGCATTTCTTGTGAATAAGCATCACAATAACCCTGATGTGTAAGAGGCTCTAAATAATCAAGTGGATAAGATGCCAGAACTGTGGCTATCAGTCAAGCTAATTTCTCAGTCAACTCAGTTTCTTGATCAATCAGATAAAATATAGCGGCTATGATGTACAAAGTGGAAAATGTGCATGTATCTGAAAGCTTGGCCTTCGCGTCACTGAAACTGATCTACTCCCCACTCCTAGAGAGAGCAATATTAAGTCCTCAGTGCAGTGGAATCCCAGGTAGCATGAGAGTAATATTGGACTCGTTTCATTATATAAGGGGCACAGATTCATTCTCACTTGAATAGGCAATTTTACTTCTCCATGAAGCACTGTGTATGGAGTTACAAAATTCAACCTTAGATAATCCAGAATAATATTTCTTCAAACCAACAAAGATATTTCATCCACAAGAAGCAGTGCACTGGATTGACCACCACTGTACACATTGTGCTTACAAATGCCATCTCTCAGAATCAGCTGGAATTATGAAATATAGAAAAGTGTTTCAAAGAATTTTCAGGGCACCCGTTTGGAGATTGTGGGGAGTTGAAGCTGCAAATGTACCCCAGAGAAGGCCATATTCTTTTAATCCATTCCTGTGGGTACAGACTTTTTGTAGGTGGGACCTTCTGATTAGGATATTTCCATTGAGATGTGACACATCCCATACAACGTGGGTCTTAATTCCCTTACTAAAGTCTTTTATAAGAAGATAAAACACATACAGAAGTTGAGAGATGAAATTATGAGAGGAGCACAAGAGAAGCTGAGAGAAGGAGGCCCTGAAGCCAGAAGTTGAAAGCAATGAACCTTCCAGGAGAGAAGGACTAGCATATATCATCGTGTACCTTGCCAGGAGACAGAGGAGCCAAAGATGCCTGTTTTCAGAGGCCCATCATTGTCATGTTGATGTCTTGAGTGGAACATTTTCATGGCCTAAGGACTGTAATTTGTAAGTTAATAAATCCCCATTGTAAAAGCCAACCCATCTGGTATATTGCATTTCATCAGCTTTAACTAAAACAGAGAACTAACATGAGAGGCTGTCCTACAGCTTATAATATATACTTTGCTCCATTCAGAAAATATGTTTCTCTTTGGGCTAGTGTATATGTATGGGTCTAGGGAATAAGAGGTGAAATTGGAAGTATTACTTTTCATGGTTAGTCCTGAGGACACATTGAAAAAACTATTTCTGGTACCATTATTTTGAGTTTTACCATTTAGAACTCATGAACCCAACCTCTACTATATTATGTTAAGACTGCCATTGACCGGTTTGGTATTCTATACCACAAGACACACAACTTGAGAAAAATGGAAGGGTTTTTCTGTGTGACTGACATAGTTGACACTGCTATCAAGGAAAATGGATTTGCTGTTATGTTGTATGGACATGAATTCGAGTGCCTGGACCAGGAGTTCTTCTTGGGCACCTCCTTTTCCTACAATTTTAAGGGGAAAAATTTAATGAAAGGATATCCACCCAATTCTGGCAGGGGTGAGATTGCTCAGAAAGGAAGGTTTGGGCCACCCCATCCCTTTGAACGTGGCTAAGGTAGCAACATTTTACTAAAGGAAAAATCAAATAGGTAATGAAGAAGGAACTTATAAATACCAACTAAAGACCTACAAGTAATTGTTCTATCTATAGAAATGGAGACTACAGTAGAAATGCCCTGTGTTGATATATCTATCTATCTATCTATATATATATATATATGATAAATATAAATACATATCAAGTATCAAATGTAAATGAGTGCAATTTTTATTTTTATTTCCCTTTCTCCAAGGGGTTCGGTATTCAATGTGGCTGATTAACATTACAATTTACAACCCAGATTACAGAATATTACCATATGCTTGTGAATATACTAGAAGAGAAATGAACATCACCCAGTAATGGGGGGCACTGACAAGACTGTTACTTTCCTCCTTTTTAGGGTAGCATTGAGTTATTTATAATAGGGCAGCTACTTACATTAGAGTTGGCACAGGGTTGAGCAGAAGTAAAATGAAATGTACTTCCATCATTTTGTAGTTGATATAAATCTTTTGACCACCTTGTCTAGATTTCAGTCTTTCCAAATTTTGATTGTGCTCTGCTTATGCATATTTCTTTTCCAAGATGGGACAAAAAACAAAACAAAACAGAAAACTACTTTGTCCTGCCTCACTTTCTGTTAGTATGCAGCCATATGATAAGGTAGAAACAAGTAGGAAGAGAATACTGGGAGATGGCAGTTTCTATTAAGGAGATAGAAATGCAAGTATAAAGGCTTTGCTATCATTGGCAAGTTGTATTTTTGGAAGTTTGAGATTTTAGAACGTCCAGTAGACAGTCCTACAGATATAAAGTGCTGAGTGATATGGCAGCCTTGAAAGTTTAGCTAAGAAGCCCCTGGCACTTTTGAGTGCCATCTCTAGCTTCATAGCTCCGAGAATGACTCTCTATGCCTTGTGGAGATTCTGTGAACTGCCTAGTACCATTTAATCCAATAGTTCTCAAAGTGTGTTTCTAGGGAGGCCTGGGGCATCCTCAAGATTCCTTCAGAAAGTCTGCAAGATTGAAACTATTTTAATAATAGTAAGACATTTTTGCCTTCTCACTGTCACTCTCTCCTGAGTATAGAGCTTTCCAGAGCTGCATGAAATGTAATGTCACCCCTCTAATGGTTATTGGAAGGTATACTCATGTATTCTGTTTTATGTGGTCTAAGTTTTAATTTCCAATATGGTAAATTCTGATAGGTAAAGCTCACTTGAACAAAATTTCTTTGCGGTCTCACAAAAGTTATGTGTTGTAAAGGATCCCCCAGTATTCCAAATAATTTGAAAACTGATGGTTTAAATAATTCTCAGTAAAAAATAAGCCACAAGGGTGCATGGGTAGTTCACTGGCAGAATTCTCATCTGCTATGCAGGAGACCTGAGTTCGATTTCTGGTCTTGCATTCCAAACCCCCCCCACACACAAATAACAACATTCCACAAATGGTGCTGTGATAACAAGATATTCACATGGAAAAAGAATGAAATGTGACTCTCACCACAGTATACAAAAATAAAAAGCAAATCAGTAACAGTTAATTATATCTCCTTCAACTAAGAACTCTGATTTAAAAAAATACATTCTGATAATTGATTTTTAAAAATAATTCAGTTTGTGCATATGTAATGTATTCATTAATATACCCGCTGAGGTTCACTATGAAAATGTATGCTTTATTTTCATACCTTAAGCTTGCTATTTTTTTATCTTTATTCTTTGCTGAGAAACAAATAGGCATTTATTTCCCTTTTCCCAAGTTAACTGGGGAGTTCAACAATAGAATCCCATTATATTAATGGGAATCTTCCCCTTCTTTGTGTTAATAAACCAACCCATATTTCTCTTCTCTTATAGGGAAACAAGATTCCAACAATTTCTCTCACCAAAACACTCAAAGTCTACATTTTTTCTCCTTTCTGCTCTTCCCCAGAGAAATGAGCTCTTAGAACAATTGTACTTTTTCAACATTTCTCCTATCCCTTCCCCCAAATAACATTTTGATTTTGCTGCGACGGTTTCTTACTTTCAGTTGTAAACTATTATTAGAATTTCCCCTGTGTTTTGTCATTTTTACTTCAAGAATCATTACTTCACATTTATAGGACATATTCTTAGGTTAGTACAATCAATTTAAGCTTCCTCTTCCCTGTAATCTGTTGTTTGATTATAGTTTTAATTTGGAGGGAAGTGTTAAAATTTACTTGATAAAGAACTTGTCTCAGGGGAGCAACTGGGATTGCAGGGATAATTACTGAGGTGTTTTCAAAATGGCTTGTTTGAAAAACTGGTGCCTTCTCTAAATAAGCAACTTTAATTATTAAATTAGAAAACTAAGTGGTCATAAAAAGTTAATCGACTTAAAACCTTTTCTAAAAATACATGTTATAGATAACCTTCCAACTGCTTTGTAAGAAGGATTAGCTCTTTAAATGACAGTCATCTGCTTTGCTCTTGGGACTAAGATGACCTTTTTTTTTTCCTGCATAAGCAGGCTCCAGGAATTGAACCCAGGTCTTTGGTGTGGCATGTAAAAACTCTGTCATTGACCCACCATTGCCCACCATAAGATGATCTTTTAATCACATAATAAAATGCGGGTGTGCTTTAAAAATGTTAAGGATTTCCTAAGAAATCCTGTAAATAAGAACTAGGAAGCGGGAGTGTGAGGGTAGTTCAGTGATAGAATTCTCACTTGCTGTGCGGGAGACCCACTTCAATTCCTGGCCTGTGAAACCAGAAAGGGTGAGGTCTCTGTGTTAGTATGCACCACTCAGAGGTAAGGGCTTAGTTTGTTTTTGGGTTTTAAATGTCTGTCTCCCTATATATGATTTTGTGTTCATAAAATGTCAGATTTAATATTGCTATCTATCTAATGATTTAAACTCTCTGGTCTCCAAGAAGGGAATTTTCAAATTACACTGACATAAAACACAATGTCACTAAAATAACCAATGGTGTTGCAAAGTGGAATTTATTTTGATGTTATGTTTATTTTGGAGATAATCCTAAATAGATACTTTCTTCTATTGCAGAATCTTGCAGAGATTCCAAAGGGTTAAAAACAATCTAATAATAACTGAATAAAAGTTAGTCAAGAAATATTCACCTATTCTACCTAAAGTTACTGGACTCACCCATGCAGTACATGACCCAGATAATCTTGTGATCCATCACTCTCTGAAAAGCATTTTCAGAATAGCAATTAATACCCTATCCTGCTACAAGCCAAAAGATGGGGCTGAGCAGGCTCAATGTCTCCACAGAGCAAGGTAAAACCTATTGAGAACCTGAATAGTGCTTCCTGGAGTCTTATGAGGAGAACATGGAGATAGGCTTGTGACTCTCACATTCAAAAATGTATTCTAAATAGGAAAAGAAGTCTGAAACTATCTGTGATAACAGGTTGAAGAGAGAGAGCTGGGCAGGTAACCATTCACTCTTCCTATGTTTGTTTGGTTTTCTTTACTATTCTCCGGGCTAGAAGGGATATACCTAAGGAGGTAGCAATGATGGTTAATTTTATGTGTCAACTTGGCTAGATTATGGGGTTCAAATTTTGGTCAAACAATACCCTAGATATTTTCCTGAAGGTAATTTCTCTGAAGGTATTTTGTAGATGTAATTAGCATCTGAAATCAGTTAACTTTAAGTAAAGGAGACTACCTTTGATAGTGTGGCTGGACCAATTAGTTGGAAGACTGAAGAGCCAAAAAATAGATTTCCCTAAGAAGAAATTCTGCCTCAAAATTAGAATATCAACTCCTCTCTGAGTCTCCAGCCTACTGGTCTCAACTGTAGTTTTGGACTTAAGACTGCAACATCAACTCCAAAGGGAGTTTCCATTTCCAGGCTGCTGGCATTCCCTATGGATTTTGGCCTTGCCAGCCCCACAATTGTATGAGCTAATATATATATTATGGATATATTATATCATATATATCCATCAGTTCTGTTTCTGGAGAGCCATGACTGATGTAGTAGCTATGTTCAAAGTCATCTGGACAGGACCAGCCCAATTGCCCGGCTTCCTGTGTAGCTAGCAGAAAGGGATTGGGTGCAGTACCACTTAGAAAAGAGTCTAAGGGATAGAATTGATAGGTAGATGCTACCCATCTTTTGCCTCAAGAAAAGATGTAAGGAATGTTCTTTAGGGTTGAGGGGGGAGAGTCTTTCCAAAGGACCCGCAAATTTCCCCACCTACATTGGGAGTGGGGAACAGATGGGCATTTATCATAACAAACCAGCAGCTAGCACCAGTCAAAAAAAAAAGGCCTTTTTCTCTCATTGCCCCTTCCATGGATTGCAATCATAGAGAATTCATAAGCTACCTATAGATGGAGAAAGGAGTTGAAGCTCAGAGAGGGAAAGGCCAGACAAACTCTCTTTCTGCATTGTTAACCTCCAAATCCTACATTGGGCTCTTCCTTGGGATAGAAAACCTTTTAAATTGGATGAGAAATTAAAGTTTTGATACTAGTTCAGACTAGGCTTTCTAATACCTGAATGAGAATATTTCATAACAGAAAGTGACTGAAAACCAAGCAATTCATGAGATATCATCTGGAAACAAGTTTGAATGCAGTGCTCTAGAAAAAGTCACTGTCTGAAACATATTGAATCTAGACCATCCATGCAAGTTCAACAAATGCTCTTTTTCTTTCTCCCCCTTCTGTTTTCTTTCAAAATATTCAGTAGAGGAAATAGTCACAAATTTCTGGAAAGGGGTTTTGCATGATTTTTGAACGCTGAGAAAGTTGAATCTATAGACCAGAATAAACACTGAATGGGGGAGGAAATATGAGGTAGGGGTGAATGACCTAAAGTTGTGGTTTATAAGAATCTTCAAGGTATAGATATCTTCAAAGCTACTTAGTTTTGTCCTTAGGAAAGGATAATACATTAGAATATTCTCTCTGGCTCTGCCTATATTTTAAGAAGTTTTGTATTTTTTCCAAATGCTTCAAAGAATTGCAGTGACTAAAGTTGAGGAAAAGAAGTACTCCACTTAGAATTAAAGAAAAGCTGAAAACCAGTACTACTCTTCTCTAGAATCTTGTGAATTTATGTGTACAACTTTGGAATCATCAATAATGGGAAAAATAAATCTCTGAATACATTATGAAAATGAATACAGCCATCATTTTGGAGGATTTATATGAGAATTCTCATATAAAAAATGACAGATTTTATTGAGGAAATATGGGAAAGAGTAAATATATAGCAATATATATTTTTAAGTCTGCAGTGCTGTAGAGTGTATAGAGACATAACATAGTTTATGTGTACAAATATTCAATATCTGTATACAAGTTGCAAAGTTACTGCTTTAAAATATTAAAGGTTGCTATTCCGTAATTATCTATTTCTATATTCTTTTTGTCTTTACAAAATATAATAAAATTTTGCTGAGAATCATTGAGGACTGCTTTTAAGGGAATTAGAGGACAACTTAGCATAAAAAAAAATGTGTATTTACAGCTAAAAAATTTTGCAAATATCATCAATGAAAGCATGGTGTTTGTTTCTCATTATGACAATATAATGAATCCTAATTATTTTATACTTTTTTGAAAATAGATAATATCCAATTTGAAATATTGGGTGAGAAATATTTAATTGTATTATTTAGTACATTTCCCCTACGTGAATTTTTTCTTTAATTATTTCAAGGATTTGTGCTTAAAATTACATATATCTTAATATATGTACATTATACCAGGATATAAGTGTATAAGTGAACACAGACTCTCAACTAATAAGTATTTCACCGGTCTATTCTAAACTAGTCACTACTATAGCCAATGGCTAGATAGTGCTTCTCAAACCTCCTTGCATATTTAGTATCATTTGAGCATTTTTTAAAAATATAGATGCCCAGAACTCATTTCCATGTAAATGGCCTAGCATGGGATCAAGGAATAAGTGTGTTAAAAATATATTCAGGTGCACAGTGGTTCAGTGACAGAATGCTTGTCTTCCATGCAAGAGACCCAGGTTTAATTCCTGGACTATGCACCACCACCTCTAAAAAGGAAAACATATCCAGCTGTTCCTTACTTGCAACCACAAAATTTGAGTAAGACTACAAGCTTTATGGTTACCAATTGTAACTAACTATGAACCATTTTAGTCTTATTTGAGGCCCAAAGTGGGCACGATTATTGATCACTGATAATTTGGAGAGAATTATCTGGAAATTACAGATAAAGGTATGCTTCCAATATGAGTAATGAAATATGAGAAATGTGTTCATAAGAATGACAGAACAAGGAAAATCAGAATACCATGTAAAAATGTGCTAGATTGGTATTTCTTGTATGTAAAAAAGGCCAAGAATATGGACTGTTTTGTATTTAATTTATTGCCTGAATTGTGACTGATAGCCTTGCTTAAATAAGTTAAGCAGGCAGTGGGAAAACAGGAAGGTGCATGGTTTTAGATGAAGGCTCAGGACATCAGAGTGAATGGACAAAAGTTCAGTAAATAAAAGTCATCAAAGCTGGTAGGTGCCTTCTCTTGGTAGAGTAGAAAATACGGGATCTATTATCATATCAGAGATAAGATAGAGGAGTTATATATTCTCAAATCAAAAACTTCACATGCCTGTATGAAGGAATTACCAGGCTTTTTCAATGATATCTAAAATCTAGGGCTTATTGCTTCTTAACAAGAAGGTTTGGTAAATTCATGGCCCTCATTAAGTAATAGCTTCTAATAATAATAATGATAATAATAATAATAATAATGAGAAAAACATGAATAAAGTCCTCAGAAAAAGTAAAACTGTGAAAAAAATACTTTACAACATACTGAACAGCTAAAGGTTAGTTTTCACATATAAGGAACTCATAAAAATCTATCAGTAACAGACATTAAAACAAGATTCATAAAAGAAAATACGTAAATGCACAGAAACATCAAGCATTCAGAAGCACCAATAATCAAAAGAAAACAAATTGAAGTAACTGTTCCATACCTCATTTTAAAGAAGGTTGAATGTGTTTCTAACTCTGGTGTTGGGTGGGAGAGAAAATATTTTTAGATGTAATAATGAAAACACTTGTGTTTGTTTTAAATGCCAACTTGCATTGTACAAATTAACTCATATTTTTACTGCTACTAAAATCTTCATTCTTATCTTTTCTAAATTGTCAACATAATTATGTCTGGCTTAGTATAATTCTTTACAAGATTACTCATCTCTGTATCATTTATACATCCATCTTTTCTTAGAGTACTTAAATATATAAATGTTCACATCAGGATTAAGATAGCTTAACTCCACCTCACCCTTAAATAAACAAATCTTTTAACATTCTGAATTCAGGAATGAAAAATCCTCTTATGTAAAAAGAATGCTGTCAAAATGCCTGGAAAAGCAAGAAAACAAAAAAGATCTAATAAAAATAAAAGATCCCTTTGATATATGTCAATGAATGTTGAGAAACGCATTCAGTTAAGACAAGCAGTTTAACCCTGTTCTCTCTCTCTCTCTCTCTCTCTCTCTCAAGGCATATATACCTTGTGCAAGCAGGCCTTGACATTTCGCAGCTGATGATGTGAGTGACAGATGTGAAAGCATAATTGATTCTCATTCAAAAATCACAAGCTTGAGAGCAAAATACAGCCTTTATAAGGGCTCCGTTAATTTGCTAATGGGTAGTTCCATTTGATTGTTCAAACACAGCATGAAAGAAAATTTGTGGTATGTAGACCAGAGAAGAGTGCTAAGGCAAAGAATTCTTCATCACACACCTGGAAAAACTGTTAAATTTATGAAAGAAGTGTACGTATCAATGAGTCCAACTTCAAGAAATGTGGACGCTACCCAAATCTATCAGCTTAATTAGTATCAGTTTTGGACAAAATTAAGTAGATAGATTTTTTCCTTTGGCTATCCTATTTTCGGTGTAGTATCTTTTTCTTATTTTGCACAAGAACTTTTTACTGTTATCCCATAAAATAATTGTTTGATAAATTCATTTCTTCAGCTTAAGGTTTTAAGGTCACCCTGTGATACTATTATCTTTCCAGGAGGTTTCACCCTAGGAAAAAAAGAGAGAGTAAACTTCATTTAAAAATATATAAATGATTTTCTAATAACAGAATTTAGATATTTGGGGGCTAGTTCTTACACACAGGAAATACTCTAAAATGAACCCATCACCTCTTTTGATGTTGGTCTACTTCCAACCAAGGTAACTCTCCTACCTTCCCACGTAGTAAAGGGGCGGCATCACTTTGCCTGTTGGCTGAGCTCGACATATTGGAGTTGCCCTCGACATCTGTAGCTGCCATTTCAAATCCAACTGCAACTTGTATTTTTATCTCCCACATACGTCTCATCTAATTTCATGCACTCCCTCCACCTTTGTCCAGGCTACATATTTTACCTGGATTGACTGAATAAGCAAGTTCAGACTATTTGCAAGAGCAAGTGGCATTTGCAGCACAACAGTTTCAGATGATCTGAGAAAACATAACTGCAAAGAAGAGTAAGAAAAGTTGCTACCTCCCAACTCTAGCAGCATGAAGATTGGTTTAACTTGTTTCAAGTTGTTGAAGTCCCAGCACAAGATTTTTTTTAGTATGTCAAAAGAGGAGAAATATTTCAGGTCATAATTGATAAATCTAATGAAGCTAAGCTTTTTATTTTGTGGCCACTTAATAAAAGGATCAAGTAATCCTAATAGAACAGTTTAAAAAAAGTCTAATTGTTTGCCTAAAGCCTTCTAAGAGAATTTATGATCCACAAAATACTTGTCTAGTAGCAAGCAATTTGTCAGCATTTCAAATCGTTTTCTAAAGATCTTTTACCTAAGCAATTAAGAAATGTTTTATGTAGCAAACTGCCCCCTTCCCTGTGGCCAGGTCTAATAATCTTTGATCATTTCATGGATTAAAACATGTCTGCAGATACATAAACTCCTATTAGGAATCAGAACTTGAATTGCCCCTGAATAATGTGCTGGTTTAAAACTGTTATGTACCCCAGAAAGCCATGTTCTTTTAATCCAATCTTGTGGGTGCAGACTTGTGGGCTGGACCTTTTAGTTAGGTTGTTTCCATGGAGATGTGCCCAGTCGATTCAAGGTGGTTCTTAATCTTTTCCTGAAACCCTTTATGAGAAGGAGCCAAGAGACCTTTAGCTGAGAGACAGAAACACCTGGGAAAAACAAGCAAAGACCTACAGGAGCTGAGAATACCATTTTGAAACCAACCCAGGAGAGAAGGGCTGGGAGACATCTCCATATGCCTTCCGACGTGACAGTGGAAACTTGGATGCCAGCAGATTTTCTTCAGAGGCGAGTTATCTTCCTCTTGATGCCTAATTTGGACATATTTATGGCCTTAGAACTGTAAATTTGTGACCTAATAAATCCCCTTTAAAAAAAACCAAACCCATTTCCGGTATACTGCATTCTGGCAACTTTAGCAAACCAAATAATATTGAGCACAGTATTATATGAGTACACTTTTAGAACTTTGGAATGAACAATATTGAACATAAAGGACCCATCAATCATCTGTAAACCAAATAGTGAAGTTATACCAGAGTAGCTCTGTTGTATAGGTAGTTTAGTATAAATCCTAAGCAACACATAGAGAAACTAAGATTCAGAAACAGGTCTTGACTTGCCTCAAAGTATAGGACTAGTAAGGGACAAATTCTCAGGAGAAAATAAAGGGCTGGGTGAGCACAGACTTGCTAACAAAATACAGTATAGGCAATATTTAGGGCTTAATGATTCTGTCCACAGGCTTTTAATAAAGCCTCCAAAATCTAAAACAAACTAAATCTAAGGACCAAGAAAACAAATCAGGGCAACCTCTACTTTGCTCTTCAGAATACATTTTAAAACAAGATTATCTACATATGGTTGTTTGATTATTATGTGTATGTTATGAATGCTAGAAGACACAAGTCCAGTTGTGCAGCCATTAACATCTAATCTAGAAATTTCAAATATCTACACCAATTTCTTACAAAATAATTAAAGCTTATGTCTGCTACACCTTTTGAGTCAACTAATTCCGTAGTTAATTTCTTATACAAATCAAGGAACACAAAACTTGGCAGAATGAGTATAACAGTATATTCTATGGGGGAAGATAACTGGAAGATATGCACCTAAGTGAAATAATTTTTAAAGTAAACTTCATTACATTCAGTAAAATATGTAAAGATTGTTCTAGGTGCATGGGGATAAATAAAGAATAAAATATAATTGTTTTTTAAGTAAACTGTACAAGCCATGCAGATACTTATAGGGTACGTTGATCCAAGTATTATAAGAGAGTTTTAAAAATGCATGAAAGTGCCGTGAAATGAAAGGAAAAATCAGTTCAGACTAAGGAAGTAGAGGCAGGTTGGCATTTCAACTGCACTGAAGGTCGTGTATAGAATTTTTCCGAGGGAAAAGTGAAAGCAAAATTAGGGGATTAAATAGAAGATTCTGAGTGAATCATTTGAGGACCTCTAAACATGTTGTTATGGCTTAATTTCAGTGTGTGTGGGAGAATGTGGTAGACATCTTGGGCCAGATGTCAAAAGCCTTGAACACAATGCTAAGGACCTTTTTTTTTTTTTTATCCTCAAGGTTAAGGATGGAGAAAGGATTTTCATTTGCATACCAGCTCTGATTGATTGATAGTGGCAGCCCCTGCTGTTGAAGCATTCTGAACACCAGTGTGAGCTCAACGATGTGTTTGTTCAGCAATGTTTTTCATGAGTAAAGCAGGGATTGGGAAGGAATTTGTGCCATGTCTAATCAATTAGTTTATTCAACAGTCTGAATTAGGTGGAGGACAAGCATAAAATGGTTTTCTTTTCTTTCCATCACTGCCTTCAACTATATGCTACATCAAACCTCCCTTGCCTACTCTTATTGATAATCTTGGTAAATTATAGAGTTTCTAGAATTATAAGAACTGCTTGATTTGTGTCCCCTTCAGATTAAAAAAAAAATCCTTTCCAGTCTAAACCACAACTTTAATTTTCTATTCAACTCAACATTACTTCACTCTTCACATCCTACCTGATGCTCTGACCTTGTGATTAGGTCTTGCCAAGATTGCTCAAACTAGCCAACTTTGCAGACCCCAGTTTTTGGTGCACAGGAAACCAACATATATTTGCCACAATAAATATATGTTTTATATGGAGTGATACAGCCTGTCCCATAGCTGCCCATCACTCATGACTTTGCTTCCTCTTACCCGTTAATTCATCCCTTTGCTTAAATAAGACCAAAGAAAATCAGCCAATTTGCTGCCTTTCTTATGCTGCATTTCAGCTGCTTTATTGGCAGTCCTCCAGCAGGGATTTGAGGACAGGTATAGCAGTGGAATGCGACACAATGAAGAGGAAGCAGCTAATAAAGTGTGTTTTATCAAGCCAGCTGCCCCTGTGGACAGTGAACCTTTCCCACTGTAGAGAATTTAGGAGTCCCTATAAAACACGTACCTCAGATTATTCCACCCAAGGGGCATGAAAGTTAATATATTTACATAAACTCCTGCTAGTCATTGTTGAAGTTTCCTTACAGTTACCCATGATCTCAATCTCATGGTGTAGTAATTCCAGGAACTTCTAACGTGCTATACAAGTGACAAAGTACGATCAAGGAGCAAGAAAAAGTCCTGGAACGCAATGCAGGTGCTAGCAATTGGACATACAATGGGCATTCCTTGAAGTAGAAAGGGAGAGCAGATACAGGCAAGGCCACAGCAATATCTGCTCCGCTGCCAATGAGGACAACTCCAAGTCTGTAAGGGACTCCTCCAGGGGTCCTTCACCTTGGCTTGGGGAATCCTTCTTATGAGGAGGGAAAGGGCAAGGTCACAGCACTACTCCCTTAATCCTGACTCCTCAAACTGCTCCAGCTTCAGCTAATTCTTTCTTTTGAATTTCTAGTCTTCTGTTCGTATCTACTTGTGAGATGACGGGAACAGGACACTTCAGGCTACAACTTATGAAGTCGTAGTTGGTGGCCCTAATTAGAGTGTGGGACTGCCTAGCCTCTATGAGAACAGCTATTTGCATCCCAGCCTGTATAATCATCAAACAAATTTTACGCATTTTTTGTTCTTACAGTTTCACCACAGTATTTTCTTCATTCACTTCCATCTACAAGTACTATGACTTAAAATAAAATCATTTTGTTTCCAGGATTTCCTTTCCTGGGATTCAAAAGGATAAAAAACATCTCAAGGAGAAGAAATACAGACCTCAGAATAAGAAAGGTAAATGTTAAAAAGCTAATTTTAAAAGTATTGTTATCACTTGATAGTTTACCAAAAATGACACCAGGACAAAACTACTAAGTACTACAAGGTATTCTAACGTGTACCTTTTTTTATCCTGATTTCCAATAACTATAATGCTTAGGGCATCATAAATATGAAATCTTAAAATTGATTACCCCTAATTATTTTTCATTTTAAAATAGCATGATATCCAGAAGAGCTTGGACAACTTCAGTGCTCCAGCTTACCTAGAAAAGTTTTACTTATATGTTTTATTTAAGTCCTATAAGTGAGATATATGTCTCATTCTTTTGTCCAACTCCTCTTCATTCACTCCCTCTTGTTTTGCCTTGATTTATAATCTACCACACTAAATTATAAGTTTCCTCAAGGACAAAGATTGTCTTTAATCCTATACAATCAACCTCCCCATTCACACCCCCAAGTCCCAGATGGAGCAAAATGAATTGCATAAAAGCTCTACATATTACTTTTTCTATTTTAATTTTTTTGCATTGGCAGGCTCTGGGATTTGAACCTGGATTTCCGGCATGGCAGGCAAGAACTGTGCCACCGAGCCACTGTTGCCCGCCTCTAAATACTATTTTTAACACCAAAATAAAATCCGAAAGTTTGAAATCCCATTTGCAAATGGCTTTCTTTTAATACCATCATTCTCCTTTGCCCTTGAAACATTTGTGGAACATACAGTATAATAAGAAACGAATCATTATTAAATCGATGGATATGCATTATAATCATTTTATTGTAGACATTATATGCTATTCTATATGCATGCCCTTGTCAGTTAACTTCATTTTGTGCTCTTAAAATGATTAACAGAGAAATACTTTAGTATGTACAAATTAAGTTCTTTTCCCATCAATAACATCCTTAATTGTGTGGGCCCAAAATGGAGATGGTGGTGGTTAAAACTGATGCATTCTGTGAACCTTGTGACCTGCTCTTAACCCTACTGGGTCCACAGTCTTGAGAATCCCTTAAAGGAAAGCAAACCCTTCCTTTGTCTTACAATGTTTAGCTGTGTAAGTTTGCGCTCCAAATACAGTTTATTGCACTGGGGTTCTTAAATACAGCAGGGTTTGAAATGATCTCTTACTTTAGAACATTATTTTCTTTATCTAATCATTTTGTTTTAAAAACAATTTATGACTCCACAAAAGAATCTCATGTTGCAAGTGACCGCTATTAGAAATCTAAAACAGAATACTCAGCTAAAAATAGAAACCAGGATGCTGAAAAAAAAAGAAAGGAAAGAATAATGGTCAATAATAAGAACTAACACTACTGAATGCTTATTTTGTGCAGAACATTTTTAAGCGTTTGATGTGTAATTTATCTCATTCAATCTTCCAAACAGGTTTATAATTTAAGTTTCTATAATTTCCTCCATTTTATACAGTAAGATGCTAAAACTGATCTAGGATTGAATATATTTGGTATAGTCAACTAATGCTGCTTCACAAATCACAGTAGATTAAAGAAAACACTAACAAGTTACTGTTCCTTGTGGTTTCTCTAAGTCAGCAATTCAGAAAGGGCAAGCCAAGACTGTTTATCTCTCCTCCAGGAGTTGTATGCCTCGGTTGGCTAATGCAAACAAAAGGAGCTGGAATCATCATAGCCCATTTATGTAAACGTCTGGTGGGTGTGGGTTCTGCTGGGTGAGGCCCTAAACGTTTCTGTACATATGCTTCTTCAAGAGACCTCTCCCTGCTTCTCTCAGTGTAGGGTCACTGGAGGCTTCTTCTCACCATAGCATATAATGAGTATGCCAAGAGGAGGCAAGGTGGAACCAGATTACCATTTACTACCCAGCTCAGAAGTCATGAAGCCTCCCACTTCGTGAATATATATTTATATGTATTTTTGGGTACATGGTCCAGGAATCGAACCTGGGTCTCTTACATGAAAGGCGGGCATTCTAACCATTATACTCCCCGTGCACCCTCAACATACGTATTTTTGAGGCAGCCATAGGTCCTGCTGAGGTTCAAAGCAAGGGGAAATAGACTCCACCTTAGGATGAACCTTGGCAAATTTCTGGCAGAGTATGTAGGACCAGAAATGTCATTGTGCCATTTTTTGGAAAATGCAATCATTCACAGTAGCCATTTCTTCCTCACCAATTATATAGGAAACACACACACAGAACAACATGTTAACTGGTTTCTTCTCACAACAGTAGCTGTAGGTTTTTGCTTGGATTTTATTTTCTTTGTATTTTACTATATTTTTCACATTCTTGTTTTAAAACAATGAACACACATTACCTTTGCAATAGAATAAGAGAAAAAAAGAGTTGCTTCCTTTTCGCCTTTTAAGTAAAGGCAAAGCAAAACCAAGCAAAGCAACTAAGTATCAGCAAAGCCAGTCCTTGCAACAACTGAGTCTCACTTTGCCCTTGCCTCCCCATCTTGCCTTTATTCGGTACCACTGCAGAGTCAGCCGAGGTTCTTTGTGACCACTGACCAAGATAGTCCCAAAGACAGTAAGTTATTTACAGTTATCCACCTCCACCTCCATTCTCAGTTAGGAAAGTTCCCCAGGGGAAGATTTGGGAGTGAAGTGCAAATCAAAGTGCAACCTAAGCTGGTCCTTGTTTCCTACCAAAGCTTCTCAGAAAACAAATGTAAATATTACTGAAATTACATATTTCCAAAAGGAAAAAACAAAACAAAACAAACAAACAAAAAAGTACTAACCTACTTTTCCATTAATCCTTGTCATCTGATATCATATTTCAAAGTTGTTATTGTGCTTTGAATTTTCTATCCTCTTCAAAGAAGTAATTGTTCCATTGACTTACATGCTAGAAAATTCTAAAGCTGAAACATAAGTCCTAATTTCTTTCTTGCTTGAAAGTGATATTCTTATAATAACAAACGATACCAATAATTAACATCTATAAAATACTTTCCTAGATAGAAAGAGTTTTTATATAGGCTAAATAATTTTAGTTTTACAAACTGTACTGTGAAATGAGGACAGAGCTAACATCTTCTGCCTCTACACGAAAAAAACTGATCTTTAATGTCTTGCCCAGATTATAAAGAATAAAACTTAGAGAACAACCAAAGCACTCATTCATGGTGCTAAATGAAAATGATTATTTTAGACCTAAAATTACCCCCACCTCTTTTTTCAGTATGTGATGGTCAGGGATGAAAGTATGTGGGCAGCATGTTTGCATATTTTAGATGCTCTTTTAGTTTTCTAGGTTGTGCAAAGCAAATACTACTAAAGGGGCTGGATTAAACAAGGGGAATTTATTTACCCATGCTTTTGAGGGTGGAAGGTATCATTTTCTTCTTGAAGACAGGCTGCTGGCACTCCTTGTCTCGTCTGTCACATGGCAAGGTGAGTGGTGGCATCTGCTGGCCTCTCCCTTCACTTCTGGGTTCAGCTTCTTGCCTCCTGTGGCTTTCTCTCTTGCGTCTGAATTACATTGTCTTATAAAAGACTCCAGCAATAGGATGAAGACCCTTCCTAAGGGAGGTGAGTTACACTAAGGTCCCACTTTCAATGAATGGGTCCACATCTACAGTCATGGATTAACTTCAAAACATATTCTTCTGGTGTCCATACAGCTTCAAACCACCACAGATGCACAATATCTCAATGCCATTTTTTTTCTTATTATGTAGCTCCATATTAAATGGTCCTAGGTTTCCAGACTCACGTCTGATTGAGTCACAGTATGCTGGAGTGCGAACAGATAAATCACATAACTGTCCTCCCCCCCCCAAGCCCATACTCTCCACACTTGATCCACACCAGAGGCGTCTAAGTTAGGAAAGATTGACTCAGGCAAGCATTGCTGGTCAAAAACTGCAGGACTGTGCTTCAGCTACTTCTCAGCTTCAAATCTCTCCTTGCTGAGAGGGTGGTACCCTTGGATCACTAATTAACCTTAAGCATTATTAGTGTAGCTATTGCTTTAAAACTATTTCTAAGCTTTCCAGTTATTTTCAGGTTCTGTGTTCCCCTTCTCCTGCCTACTTGATTGGTTTTAAATTGCAACTGTCGACTATAGCTTTCTATAGCACTTACTCATGACTGCTCCAGCTTTCAACTTTCTCTTTCCATTCAAACAGCTAAATTGGAAATGTATAGTGCTTGATTTATATTTAGATGTATTTTTAAATGAAGAGTTAAAAGTTAAAAGTGTGCACAGCTGCAGGAAACATTATTGAAAGTCCTTTAAAACTATTATGTAGACTCACTCAAATGGCTGCTACAAATGCACATTATAAAAACTTCCTTTTAGCTGTTGGTATTTCACTGGAGTCTGTACTATTTTCCCCTCCTATTGTCAGTATTTAATGGTAATCATTTAGTGTCATAAAGCTAGACATGTTTCTCTACATAAGAATAATAATGGTGCCCTTAGAAAAATAAGTGGGCAAAGACATTTAAAAACGTGTTGGGAGAATGGGGTTAAGGAGTGCTTCAAAATTAGCTTGCAGAAATATGCAAACAAACCGGCTTGAACAATAAGGACATTTATCATTTTAAGAAAGTGCAAGTTTAGACGTAACTGGGTTTCAGGGTTGGTCAATATGGTGTTTCCAAGATGATATCCTGGACCCAGACAGAGTCTTCCCATCGTTCAGCTTTGCCACCTTCATGATCTGCTCCTTCCAGGGCTTTTGTTCTCCTTTGGGGGGGGTGGGGGGTGGGGGTTGAAGTGGCTGCAGAGCTGTTTTGTTTGCTCCCATGTTCATGTTCAGCAGGCTAGAGAGGAAGGTGGGGAGATTTGGAGGAGGAGAGAGAGAGAGCAAGAGTGAAAGAGAGAGGTGAAGAAAGAGAGAGAGACTCAACCATCACACTGATTCATGCAGTGACTTTTAGGAAGGGGGCATTGTGTACTGATTAACTCAAACTGAGACACTAACCAACTACAGGTGAGAACCAACCACAGCACACCAGGATTGGAATAGGACTGTCAGGATCCTTCTCCTGTGCTCTGCGAAATTCCATTTCTTTCTGCATCTCTGGGGGTTGATGGGCATAGCGTGGGTTCCTGAACAGAATAAGGATTCTTTTAGGACTACAGGTGGATAAAGGGTTATTAGGTAGGCAGTCACTGGTGTCTACTATGTACAAACAGAGCTAGAACTGAGCAAGTAAAGCTTAGGAATGCATGAAATGGCTTGATGCTTTTAGAAAATACTCCGTTTGTATTTCATTTATAAGTATTTTTTGGAAATAATCAAAAAAATTATAGAATTATTAAAGAAGAAATTTTAAATTAGCTTACATTAAACCACTACCTCAGGCACTCATTTCTTCCATTATTTTTATTTGAGACCTTTCTAAGAACTATTGCAATTTAGGAGTTTTATTGAAAAGGCATTTGAGAACATTTTAATTTCCTTCAAGAAGGTTGCACTTACTTTGTAATTATTTCTTCTTTCCATTATTTGGCATATGATTCCAATATTCTCCCAACAATTTATTAATTCATTCAATCCATGTTTGGTTAATCTCTACTATCTGCAGGATATAACAAGCTAGGTGTGTTGGAAACTAAAAATGAAGCTGAATAGGGTTAGGTCCTCAAGTTGTCAAAGAGATAAGAGATAAGACGTGGACCTAAATAATTCCACTATAAGAAAAGTATACATAAAGGATAATGGAAAATGAGTGCTTTTCCCTGGAATATTTTCTATCATGCAATTTTTTCCAAAGAATATCTCAGTTTCCAATTCTTATGGAAAATATTACCAGTTCTTTTTATATCACTTATATGTCATTATCAGCAGCTTTGCTCTCTCTTACCACATGCTAGTTTCACCTGTGTAGGAGTCAGAATAGAAGGACTTTCACAACAAAACACTTAATTACTTCTTTGCCACTGGGGAAGTTTATAAGCTTAGATACTGAGAGAAAATGATGCCCATGTGTTCAGCTTCAAAAATAGTCCTTATCACTACTCTACTTGTAACATCTGGAAATAAACATTTCAGTACTTTATGGGTAAAATGATCTAATCACTATTTTAGGTCTCAGCCAGTGATTTTTTTTTTTTTTTTTTTAATTTAGAGCTGTCCTAAGTAGTGCAAAGTTTACACTAAACTTATTCAAAATTTTGACTGGAATTATTCATGAATTATACCCATATATGACCTCTTGGACAAGTGTAAGCAATTATAAAGTTTACCCACAGAATGAAATTGTCAGAGGGGAAGTAACAAGTGACCTGGTGGTAGTGAGTGGGCATTTTTTCCAGTGAATTCAAGTTGACGTCTTCATTTTCAACAGTAGTTTATTATTGTTTGAATTACTGTAAAATAACAACAGGCTAAAAAAAAGATTTTATCTTCACTACCAACTCTACCTCTAAATAACTGCATTGCATGTATGATTCATCTCTCTATGAGGTTTTACATCTACAAAATGAGAGGGTTGAACCGCTCAATTCCTAATATTCTCCTTTCATGTTTAAATTCTAAAAGGAAATATTGGGAACATAAAATTCCAGATAGAATCATACTCAAATGGAAATACCAAAATACATCACAAAATTATGCATGAAAAATATGTTCATGTTTAGTTATCTACACAGGGATTTCAGTATATTAATATGGGTAACTGAGAGTTGGCTGCTTTTAATTTGGAAATGATAGTGTATTTGCACAGAATGAACCTAACCAGTTTTCAGCTTTTTCATTGTGTGAGAACCTGGGTATGTTTGTCTGCATTAAGTCATTTGATTCTAACAGTAACCTTTGAGGTAGATATTAGAAACTCATATGAATAGATTAACAACAATAAGTCACAGAGTTATCTATCCAAGTAAACAGTGAAGGGGGCAGATGAAGCCAGGTCTTCTATGATTGTCCCACTGCATTCAAATAATTACACATAATTTATTGAGAAGACCCTGTTGAGCATATAACACTTTTCAATGAAGATGGAAATATCACAATTATCATATGTCTTTTTTTAAGAATCATATATTTATACATTGCAGAAAAAAGCTACCCACTAAAATTTTAGCAGTTTGAGATTGCTCAAACAATTTAAATAGAGGAGGTTAGGACAGTGTAGAACAATCAGCCTTCTCCTTCCTTTGTAGAAGTGATGGAAGGAATTTCTCCCCTCTGAGGTTCTGGAGAGTCCTTTGAAGAGCTCTGCAGGGTATAACAGGGAGAATCTGGCCATAGCTTCCATTTATATAAAGAGAGTTTTTATTTTAAAAGCACTTTCCCATGCATAATGTAAATATTCAGTAATGAATATTTAATCCAAAGACATCTGAGTCTCATCTATATTTTTATGGGGCATAATTTAAGCAACTTCTAGTCTCCTAATATCTCTGCCTTCTGAAGAACCCCACTTATGACAGTCTGTTAAAAACCAGATTTAATAAATGTCCAGTATCTATTCATCTTACATATAAATAAACCACTTCATTCTAAAATACAGCTTATTATGGGTAGTTTTGTCTTCACAGATTCAGTGGGCTCCAATGTAATACAATGGAAGCCATGCACTGCAGGACACTTAAACCAACCTACTTTGTAAGGCTAAAATTGTTCAAGATTAAAATTAAAACAATAAACTTCAGTCTGGATGTGTCTTCATTACCCCAAGCATTGGGTCATTTACTTTTACAATGTCAACTTGCTTTCACTCTCACATTCCGTTTAATTAGTAAAGGAAGTAATATGCAAGAGCACACCTCATGGTGTCCCATTACCTAAGAGAAATGTATTTTCAGTATCTAAAAATAACACATCACCTCCGTAGAATGAGTGGTATCTCAATGGGAAGAAGTCATACAAATGCCACTGTAAAAGTGACTCCCAACTTCTAAAGAAAATGGACTCAGAATGAAAATAAAACAGATATGGTGTATATTTTACACTTAAAATTGTGTTGAAGTATAAAGTCTCAACCAGTTATTCCAAAGTAATATTTCCTAGAAATACAGATCAAAGAATGAAAGAAATCTAACTCTTTGAAAAGCTTCCTAAATTATGGACAATGAAGAATGAGGCGAGAGTCATTTATTGTAAATGAATATAAAAATGTCTCCAACCCCTATTACATGTCATTCAAATTCCTATATATTTATACTGAAGTTGCTTACTTACACTATATACATTTTGAGCACTAATATTTCTGTCCTTTGATTTTCCTTGAAACTAAGAGATAGAAACAGCACATATCCATTCATATAAACTGTTAGAATAGTTGCTGCCAGTGAATGTAACAATTTAGCATAGATTTTACTTCCAAGTATGCTAAAATGCTAGTGGAAAGGAAATATAGCATTCATTAGCTGTGTTTACACAACTCCTGGCATGACCCTGTGGATTGGCCTCATTATACATAATTCTAAAAATAAATAATCCTAAAGATAGTATGTGATTTACTTTGGCAATGGAGAGTTTCTACAGTACATTGTGAAAGCAGGACTCGTCAAACGTGATCATAAAAGCAAGTTTATTTTGTCTCTCTTGTATTTATTCAGGGATGAACATCCCCCCCTGCCTCTGCAAGATAACATAGGCCTATATCTTTTCTACTCACACTTAGGTAATAAAAAGTTCTATGGTCACATTAAGTCAGAGAGCAAGGTCTCCTTGTTTAATAAACAACTCTCTGAAATTTATTTAAAGTTTAATCCTTCCCCATTCCCTCAGTTCAGTTCTGCTCCAGAGAGGAAGCCTAAGGCAAGGAGTGGGACTGCTGCCTAATCAAGTTCTGTTCCTACATCTTCTCCCTTAGCTGGCTAAAGAAATGTCTTGACTCATCATAAGTTGAAGTGGAGGCCCAGCGGGAGAACTAAAGGGAACAAAAAAGCACTGAACTTCTACCATCATAAAACAGCTTGGCATTCTCTGGGTCTCACAAGTATTTGCAGTGGATTTGCAAGGCAGAGAGGCTTCCCCAATCACTGACAATTGATCGAATGGCAACTGGCATTTGATGCCCACGTCTGTTGACAGACAGCACATACAAGTTCTGTAGCCCCTATGAGTTAAGAGATTCCTTTAGGCATTCTGTGCTGCATCCTAAGCTAAGGCTCAGTCAGACTGCCGGTGCTCTTGACACACAAGCGACCAAGGAAGACACTCATGTATACTTTGCCAATGCAAACTGAAATAGTGCAAGCTGATTGCAGGGCAGATACCTTTCCTCAACTTGTCTCGTAACAGATCTCTGGCCTGCCTGTCATATTGCAGATTTCTCAGGGGTGAAATGTGTCCACTGCATCCCCACTGTCTATTGCATCCCCATTCACTTCAAACATGAGGGGACGCATAAGCTCTCCAAAGTAATTCCTTCAAGCCCATATGTTTAACTTGAAAGGAAATGGGAGACAACTCTAATCCTTTCCGTCTTCAAGGTGGTGGTGGTGGCAGGTGTGAGACTAAGCACTACACTACAGCTCTCTCCAGGGAAATATTTTCATCACCAAATATGCCCTGATATTCACGCTTTGGCTCTGTTTTCTAACGCACTCGATTTGAGTGAAAGTTTTAAGATTCATCTTCAGCCTCCTTTAAAACTTAAAATTTTTGCAGGGTGCATTCTTTTGGAATGAACTTCTATTGTTTTAGGTCTCATCCCAAAATGAAATAAGGAGACTACCATTATAACACCCTGTTGCAGGTATTCCAGTGTCCTTCTTGTTTGAAGATGCCTACATAACACTGGATATCCAGAAGAAACTGGAAACTGATGATACAGATTCTGATTTGATACACAGAGTAGTAGGAAGAAGATAATCGGAAATTAATTTGTCATTGACATTTTAAAAACTATCTCAATATTATTTGCCTTTCTATAGATAAAGCCTTTGAACTGACCATGGGTTCAATCATTTCTCTATCCTCTGCATTAATAACATTATGCTAGATCCCTTCCATCAGTGAACCAAGACTTCAACTAAATGACTGTATTTTAATTTGTACCAAATTTGCTATGAAGACTGAAGTTGCTTTTACAAATTATTACACTTAGTGCCAAATCAGAAATTAGGAATTTCAAATTTGTTTTGGAAAATGTCTACATTTATATTTGATTTTCAGTATGTGTCCAGATGTTTGACGGTGAATAGATACAATACCATCAGGTTATCTTCCTAAGCTCAAAGAGACAAAAAAGGTCAAATTCAAGAGAATGCTTTATTTAGTATTTTGCATCATGAGATAATAAATATGTATCAGCATTCTTTCATAAAAAGTTGAATTTTTCACCATGAAACATTGACTCAGATTTTTGTAAAGATTGTTACATACTTTAATAATTATTTACTCAGAGATGGAGAAAGGGATGCAATAACATGGATAAAAACCCTTGAAGACATTGTGTTGAGTGAAATAAACCAGACACAGAAGGACAAATATTGTGTGATCTCACTGATGAGATAATTAGAATAAGCAAACTCATAGAGTTAGAATCTAGAACATGGGTTACCAGCGTGCATGGGTTTGGGACAGGGAATGAGGAGTTAATAATTAATTTATACTGAATTTCTATTTGGGTTGATTATAAAGTTCAGGAAATGAGTGGTGATGATGGTCACGTAACACTGTGAGTGTAATTAACAACACTGAATTATATACATAAAGTTGGTTAAAAGAGGAAATTTTAGGTAATATATATGTTACTAGGCTAACAATTTAAAGGAAAACATAGGACCATACAACCCAGTGAACCCCATTGAAAATGATGGACTATAATTAATAGTACAATTATAAAAATGTTCTTTAATGAATTATAGCAAATGTATTATACTAAAAGCAAGGTGTTAATAATAAAGTGGATGCTGGAAAAAAATACTTGCTATGCAAACTATGGACTATTGTTAATACTATAATTATAATGATTTTTCATTAATTGTAACAAAGGTACCGCACTAATGCAAAGTGTTATGAAACAAAGGGGGTGTCATATGAGAACACCGTATTTTTTACATGATCTTTGTGTAAGTCTACAACTTCTTTAATTAAAAAAAATTTTAAAGCCCACAACTTATCCAATTAAAAAAAAATTAAACACTATATAGAAGTTTTACTGCTGAGGAAATACTACTGAAAATTGCTAAGGATGCAATCTCCAATGAGAAAATGGAGGTGGAAACATCTCAAGAACGTTGCAAACAAATGAGAGAAGAGTCATGAAAATGCCTGCTAGGATTAAGCTTTGAAGAGAAAGAAATACAAAGTTGAGAATGTCTGCAACATAGAAGTGCATAGTTTACTGAAAAATAGCCAAAATGCTATCAATAGCCCTGAGATTTATAAATGTAGTACAAATTTATTATACCACAAGACCCAAGACATTTGTGGCTTAGAATATTCCAATCATATTCCAAAGAGAAGAATAAGTCAGAGTCTGAGGGCCAAATTAAATTACTTACTCTTTTCACTAAGTGTTGAAAGACAGAAGCGATGTGTGACTCAGTTCCCCACGCGCCACCTCCTAGACAGACTTGTATGATTCCACACTCCGGGGAAACTCACCAGCCCTCGATTATTAGAATCACCACTCTGACCTTGAAAGGAGAATGAAGCACTTGGTTTTGAATACAATTGCCACATACCCTTCATCCCATAATTGGAGAGTCAGCTCTCCATTTCTTCCCTCTGAATTGCAACCTCCAAAGGTCAGGCAGGGAGTAGAAGAAGCTACTATTAACTGGGTGCTTCTTATGTGTGAATATTATATAAACTGCCCAATACATATTTTCTAATTAAGATCTACTTAACACATTTAAGAGTAGTCTTTATCATTCCCATCAATATGTAAGGAAAACCAAGCTAAGACAGATTAAATGCTCCTCCCAAATCATTATAGCCCATAAGTAAAGGAGGTAACGTAAAACCAAAGTCTCACTGACTGAAATGCTCTTATGTGCTATGATACCTTCCTAAACTCCCTACTGTCAATTAGATTACGTAGGGAGGATGCTAAGTATGATACCAAATACATGACCCAGAAGCAGAACCCCTGCTTCTGATTGTTCGGAAAAGATGTCCTTTCCTTTGACATGATCAGGTGAGAAACAAGCTCTCTGACTCTCTGTGTTATCTTTCCAATGCAGTTTTCGTTAGTTTGATATTTACTCCTATTAAATAAAAACATCTGCTGATACACCTATACATACAAAGGGATACATACATAACTAACCGTGTCGTCTTGGCAAACTCCAAAATAGGCACCAAAGATTTACACAATAATAAGAC